>NC_063044.1:32910109-32993032 GCF_018812025.1 Megalobrama amblycephala | reverse complement strand
GTCCATCGACGTAGGCCGTGGGCATTCCTTGGCACGCATTCTCTTTGAGGTACCTGTGACAGGTTGGTTGCTGTTGTTGAGGTACCTTTATCTCAAGTGTCGAAACTGGCGTGTTATCAGAGCAGTCTTGGCAGGCAGTTAAGCCGTCACCCCGTGCAGACCTGTGGTTTCTGGCATGTCGTGACAGGGGCATTTGCTGGTTCAACTTCCTGAAGTTGATGGTGGGTCGCCACTTGCCGTCTGTTTTGACAACGGGCCAGATGGGGGTGGAATAGGTGCTGTTGCATGGGCAGCTAACACCTTTTTCTTCCATGAAACAAATAGTTTCCTGCACTGGTTCATGTGAGGTGATGTGACTTTTGTACTGCCTGACGAAGGTGGGAGGAGCATTCGGGTGTGTTGCCATGTACACCGTCTGAAGTTTAGTGAGACCACAGTCTAAAAAGTCTTTGGCAAATGTCACTTTGAATTTGTTCAAGACCTGTCTAAGTTTTTGACAGTCTGCATCATTCTTTAGGGCATTTGCATCCCTCTGAATCTGTTGGCCTTTAGACTCAAACCTTGGGAGTGGCTCCTCCGTGGTGGTGTCAGTTGTCAGGTTGGCTGTCAGAGGTGCAGCACTTTCCTGAGTTTCACAGGCAGGCTGGTTAGTGACTGTGGGTACAGCAAGGTGTTGGTCCTCCATCAGCTCCACTCTGCGCAACTGTTCTGTGGGTACCAGTTTGATGGAAGTGATGGAGATGCTCTTGAAGGATGCTGTGAAAATTGTGTTGTTTGAGCTTCCTTCTGGGGCCATTGCAGCTGGAATTAAGCCGATGACTGTTAACCTGAGTTCAGAGTCATGGAAGTTGTTGTTCAATATCCATTTTAGATGGTAGGCTTTGGGATTGCTGATGTCTGTGGCCATGCAGTCATTGAGCCAACTGTGAACCACACAGAATGACACTTCAGTGAGAGGTGTGGCTTTTAGAGAGAGTTCACATTCCACGCCTTCAGGTGAAAGTGTGAGGGAGTCCAGCATGTGGTTTAGGGTTTGACCACATTGTAGGTGGAGCCAAACAGCACCCCCTTTGGTGTAAGGTGATACTACAGTTTCCTGTATGTAGAGCCAAATCGCACCCCCTTTGGTGTAAGATGGTACTACAGTTTCCTGTATGTGTACCAAGGCTGCGTTCCACTCCAGTTTTAGACACGCACTCGCGAACTTCCCTACACACTTCCCCTCGGGGGATCCCTGCCGCCATTTTGAAGTGCGTTCCACTTCGTGAAGTGGACGAGGGAAGTTTACATGGACAGACCCTCGCTCCCTCGATTTTAACCGAGGGAGCGAGTCTATTTCACATGTACACTTCAGGCAGCTCCATAACCACAATGCAACACGATTATGACGTCACCGCATATCGCGTTTAATTTCCCCTACCACAACAATTCTATGATATATTAATTATTTTTTTTAACATTTAAAACACACATATATGCATATAGAATGCTGTATTAAACAAATTTGTAAGGGGAAAAATAAATAATAAATCAGCTCCATTGCGGATTCCAAGTGATCAAGGCTTAGCACGTTCCAGTTCAGCCCATTGCAAAGGTTCCGCAGAAGTGGCACTCGTGCAACGTAAGCAATGACGTACATCCGAGTCAACGAGACCGAGGAAGTTAGCGAGGGAAGGCATTTAAAAACCGAACTGGAACGCAGCCCAGGATGCAGACCTCTTGGATGGTCTGGCCTGACAGGAAGTTGGCAGTGTTGACAGGAACAACAGGAAGCTGTACAGTCATTGGGGCCCACAACAACTCATTTGCATTGTCCGTATGAGCATTAGAGTGCATCAGGAGGTCTGGACGGACCAGGAAGTGATGGGTTAAATGCCGGTTGTTCCATTTGAAGTTCACAACACAGGTGGCCTTGACGGTCATCGTGGTTGACAGACGAAAGTCCAATGGGAAGCGTGTTTGCATGTTGACAGATGGGAGGTCCGGTGTCCCTTCACTGAGAGCACTTAACAGCGTGTGGCTGAAGGCTGAGTTGTCTGCCCACAGTGTGAGAATAATGTCTGTTGTAGTTACATCATTCAGCTGTGAGTCTATGCTGACCTTGGAGCAGAGGGGTTACAGTCTATGGTGAGTTGAAGTGCGCTGGGTAGCGAACTTGAACCGTGCTCTGAGACGGGGTTCCCGCGGTTAGCTGGGAGATTTCCCGCGACCTCTGTGACCTGACCGTCTGGCTCAGGTGGTCTGGGTGACTGGGAAGGCAGAAGTTCACACACTTGAGCCCAGATTTTCAGCGGTCTGGCGTTCAATAAGGGCTCAAAACAGTCTAGCGGGTCTTTGTGGGTGAAACAGAGAAACGTGTCCATTTGCGCTACGCACACAGGAGGTACCGGGCTCACTCGACCAATGGTGTGGTGCATGGGAGCTGTGTGTTCAAGATGGACCTCATTTGGACTGTGCGACTGCACATTCAGCTCACATCTTTGTGACTTGAGAGTCTGATTTTGGCTTTCAGCTTCATTTCTCAGTCTTTCAAGGACAGGTTTCTGGGCAGTGATCAGAGACTGTGTAATAGGGCTGCACGATTAATCGCATGCTATTCTCACGCGCATTTCGTCAGTAAAGCCGGTTCCCTGATTACCGCTAAATCACCATCACCTGCTTTCAAATGAAGCGGCATTTAATAGACGGAGCCGTAGGTCACTGAAAAGCCACGCAATATCGCGTTCATATCGCAGATGAATCGCCTGCGATAATGAACGCGATATTGCGTGGCTTGTCCGTGAACTACGGCTCCGTCTATTAAAAGGCGCTCCGTTTAAAAACAGGTGATGGCGATTTAGCGGTAATCAGGGAACCGGCTTTACTGACGAAATGCGCGTGAGAATAGCATGCGATTAATCGTGCAGCCCTACTGTGTAACTGGTTTGATTTTCTACAGTCTTTTCAGGAGCAGTGTTCTGCTTGGAGTGAGCTTCATCGACCAAGTTTTGCAGCTGCTGAGTAGACATACTGCATGAGCAGGCCAAGGCTGCCAGATGATCACTCACCGCAGGGTGCAGTTCTGGGAGAAACAGAGTTTTGAAGATGAAATCTTCCTCCATTGCTGGCTGACACGTGCTCTGGAGTAGGCCGTTTGCAGTCGGCTGTAGCAAGTGTATGGTTTTTTCAGTCTGCCCCGTTTTAGGTCCATGGCAGCAGGGAGCCCTTGATCTGATGCAGGGTCAGAAAGCTTTTGGATCAGAGCCTGTTGCAGGTGCTGGCAGTTGGATGTGACAGCTGCTGGCAAAGTTTCCTGGCCGTTGGACGTTTTGGGCAGTGGACTTTTAACCCCATTTGGAATTAGGGCTTCTTGACTGGTTAGGGGAAACTCGGTGATGTGTGTTTCCCCTCCCATGCCACTTTTCAGTACTCTGTAACCAGTGTCAAGTTCATTCACATAGTCTCTTTGTTGTTTCGGAGCCATAGCTCCTTTCTGGGCCTGTTTGAGATGATTTTCACAGGTCAGGGCTTTAGTGTGTCTGTCTTTCAGCTTAGTCTCTGCTTTGGCTAGGGGAGCTTTGCTGTGTTGGAGTTTTCAGTTTTCTCTCTGGATACCTTTTCCAGTTCTCTACGCTCCACCTCCAGGTGGAGCTCTGCAAGGGCTTTTTGAAGTCTTTGCAGCTCCTCCTGTAGCTCAGGTTTGGATTCATCCGCTGTCCAACGCTGGTCCTGGGTCTCGACGAGTCGCTGATCGTGGTGACGATGAATCTGGGCCTGATTCCGCCGGGCATCCTCCGCCTGGAGCTTGAGGTTGTGGGTGATGGCTCGGATGACTTTCGCCCATTCTTTGTAGCTCGGCGTCGGATCGTGGGCCATCAGTCGTTTCAGGTTGTCGTCCAGCTGCTCGTTGCTTGGGTGCTGGGGATCTACAGCGGCGTTGGGCAGGAACGTGCTGGTCAGGGAGCCCAACCAGGTCTTGAGTCGGTCCCCGTGGGTGCTGGGGCTGGCTGCTCTGAACACGTTAGCTTGCTGTTGGCGAGAGAAAGACAGCACAAACAGAACCAATGCAAGCACGCGCAGAACTAACGACTTATAATAATGCATGATTATATAATTCTTTGGTTTGGTTCCAGTTAACTGGTGCAGACAGTTAGTGGAATGTAGGCTAGACACTTAATTGTCAATAGCCAAAAGGACCACGTGGGTCAATTTGTGTGGGTGAGTGCCGGATTTAAACAAAGAATTTGACAGGCGGTAGACCTAAGAGTCCTTTGATGACTCTCGCTGCTTGGTCGTCTATCTATTACTCAGTTTTCCGTGATGGCTCTCACAGGCTCTGCTTTTACATGAACTGAAAGAAACAAACACAGTATAGAAGCAAAACAGAACAGAATAGGTGGATGCAATTAAATGAGAAATAGAGCAGTAGACAAATAGAAAGGAATAAAAATAGAATAGCAATAAACTAAAACAGAAGGGCTAGAGGGGAGAAGTGAAACTTAAATTTCCTATTCCAGCTGGGTTTATGACAGTGTCAGGCGAGTGCACTGTTGTGTCATAAAACCTAGAGGGATGGTATGGCTCAAGAGTATAAGGGTTGGCCCGCACCTGAATAATCGAAGAATATGTAATATTCTGTGGCTTTCAATTAGGTGAAGTGACTGTATGTCACTAATTTAGGCCTGGGTGAATTGTGGGTGCTCAGACAAGAACTCAATGGCAGGCAACCTTTCCTCGACGTTCAAACACTCCACTGCGGTGTCCGTGGTCACCTGTCCCCTTTGTAACACGGTGCAACCTCTCAAACAGGGAACATCAGGCACAATTGCGCACTTCGGTAAGGTATTTGCGCCAACGGCCCGAGTGACCAGTCAAAATTGAGTTTTCCCTGAACTCAGAGTCTGTCCCCTTTACGGGCAGTTACTCCAAACGGGCGGTTCTGTCGTGCAGAAGCCTGAGCAGGGAAATTAAACAAAATTGCCGTTTGTTGTCAAACCCGGGTCTCGTTGCCTCCCTGTACCTGATACACAACTCGCCGATGTCCTTGCGTGTTGCCCGTGATACGAGGTCAGAATGTCCACGATTCACACACGGTTAGTGTAAGACACGCTAGGCGAGGCAGTTCCACTCACTGGAACTCACTGGAGCAACCGTCAGCTCACCACAGGGCGCTAAAGGGCCTTATCTGCAAATACACAAGTGGTCACACAAACACAGCTTAATTGTAAATTTAAATCTCAGTTTAACTCTTGTTTAAACCAAATTTAAATAATTAAGTGTGTATGACAAAAGAAAATGAGCCTACAATGACAGTCAGAATGAACTAGTTAAACTAGAACTGAAATGAGCAGAGGGGGTAAAACAAAAAACAAAATAGTTCAGATGCACTTGATTCAAATTTGAATTAAACTTTTATTAATTTACGAGTAACAGGATGGGAACGGGGAAAAACCAATTCAGAATATTCAAATTTGAATTAAACTTTGTTCAATTACATTTAAATAAGTGCGTGGAATAACAGGGAAAAGAGAAAGCAACGAGGATAATTCAGATGCATTTGATTCAAATTTGAATGAAATCTTTTTCAGTCAAATTTAAATGAGTGCATAGAATAACAGAACGGGAAAAAGAAAGGAGAAAGCCTTCCCTATTTGTAAGTTTCCTTGAAGAGAATTGCTTCTTTTATGAGCAAAATGCCAACTGATTGACACTACTTAATTTTAAAATTCAATTAAATGTTATTTAATTAAATTTAAAATAAGTGTATGAAATAAGGGAGGCTTGGGTGTGCGTGAATGTTATTACTTAGGCAATAACAAACAGGACACAGGGCTAAGAGTAAAATAAAACATTAAGTAATAAAAAGGAATGAATGTCCAAAGTAAAAATAAAGAAATAAAAAAAAAGAACTTGAGAGGAAGAGAGAGAACAGACAAAAAGGGAATAGTAAAAATGAAATAAAATAAAGTAGAATAAAATAAACTAGAATAAAATAAGAGTAGAGCGGTGAACACAGGGAAAGAATTCAAGGAAAAGAGAATTGACTTATCTGGTAGTGTCCACCAGGGGCGCACTCTCAGAAAGTGAATTCCCTTGTTGGAAGGGAAACTTAATTTAAATTAAAAATTTAAACGTGTTCAAATTAAATTTAAATCAGTAAACCACATTCCCACAATGATTGGAAAGGATAACCACCAAAAGCAAATTACTTTTACAACTCCCGCAGTATAGAGAAGCAAAAGATAACTTTGGAGATAATTTCAGTTCAAAGTATGGAGCGGCTTTAACTCAGAACGTCCACGCGGTGGCGTCACTGAGTCCACACACCCAATAAGTAGGGAGGGGTGGCACACCTGAGCAGACTGCCCTCTGGCGTCTGGTCAGAGTTACTGCATCCACCTTCTTTAGTTCGTGATATAAAAATGAGCACGCCTGTAGGGCTCTGACCCTTTACGGCTGATTAAACTGAATGAATCAATTTATGGGTGGAATATGAATATAATAATTCATAAAGCTTTATGAATAATTATTATGCACGCTGAGCACGTGATGACAGTCCTTACACCAAAGGGGGTGCTGTTTGGCTCCACCTACAATGTGGTCAAACCCTAAACCACATGCTGGACTCCCTCACACTTTCACCTGAAGGCGTGGAATGTGAACTCTCTCTAAAAGCCACACCTCTCACTGAAGTGTCATCCTGTGTGGTTCACAGTCGCCTGAGGCAGTTCAGGGGCAGTCGAGAGACAATCGGGAGACAAAGGAAAAGTTGCTTGTTGATGCATTTATGGAAAATCAAGCGAACACGCCTCCTGAGTTGGAGTGGCCAATAGGTGCATAGCCCTGTTTGGTGGCCAAAGTTCCTTTGTCTGGTCTTCTAGCTGAATTTGCATACTTTATGACTATCAGATCGGATTTCGAGATGGAGTACTTTCTTCACAGCATCATTAAACAAATCGAACAATGCATTTGACAGCCATGTAATATACATAGATTTCTGTCATGACAACTCTCGGAGTGTTTGGTATGGTAATGGATATGACAATGTAGATATGTTTGGTCTTGGCGGAATAGATCTGCTATGCTGCTGCTGCTTAATTGCTGCTGCTGCTGTTGATTATTGCTGCTGCTGCTGCAGAGCAAGTACGGGACTTGCTACTGCCAATACATACACGGCACGCTGCTGTGAGCAAGTAAAACATGCTGCTGCTGTACAATATAGTGTACATGAATAACCCCCCAACAGAGCAGGTGTCACAGATCCCTTGTCTCCAGGACTCCAATTCCCATCATCCTCCTGTTCTCCACACCTGCACTCACTTCCCTCGTCTTCTCCCCATCATCACCGATCATCTTCACCTGGACTTCCTCGTTAGCACTCCCTTTATATTAAACTCACTCCCTTCACTCCCTGTCCGTTCTTAAAGTAATGTTATATTGTGTGTGTGTGTACGCTTCTGCTCTGTAGTTCTTCATTAAAATACCCTTCGTTGTGGATATCCATTTATGTTTCATCTCTATTGCAACACCGACACGTTACAGCAGGTGACATGGTATTGGACAATACAAGCCGGTGTAGTGTATGTCAGAGATCCCCCATCAAAGCAGAAGGCATGATGATGATTCACCCTAACCCCCCAGCAGATATACCGCCAAAACATATGTACTGCTGCTGCTCGGAAGAGCCATAGGAACCGTGTGTATGCTATCTATGTGTGCCTGGCCCATTTTTGCCACAAGTATTTCTGGGCTGTAAGGCTTGGCTCTAGTGGCCTATTAGACTATGTGTGCCTGGGCTACCGCACCAAATGGCTTAGCTCTAGTGAACAATATGACTATATGTGCCTGGGCTACCACGCCGAATGGCTTAGCTCTAGTGGCCTTTGTCTATGTGTGTCTGAGCCAAAAGGCTCAAATATACCATTTAGAATGCGCATTATGTGTGGCTTTAAACAAATGGTAAAACGTTGCAGGCTAATAGAGATAAGAAACTCTCCACGACCACCTGAATAAATAATAGTATAATGACGTAGCATCGTTTGAAAATGTCATTGGACCCTGTATACTCCTAAAAGTAAACTCATTCGGATGAACGGAATATTAATGAGCAGGACTCCAACATGCATCAGCTGACCCAGCCCGAACACGTAGGTTCATGAAACATCAGCCTTGAAGAGTTGTTGAGTTGAGCAATACTATGAAACATTTAGATTTACAAGTCATAATATGAATGAGATTAATAGAAACTCAATATTTTTAATTAATATTCTATCTTGTCTAAGTTGCATTCTAATGCATTTCTATTATATCTTTGTCCCATATAAAATGGTTATGTCAGTTGATGCAATTTGACAGTGAATCCCATAACATCATTTCTAAGCATGCAACCGACTGTCGGTCCTTACATATAAACACGAATGAAACGCATGGCCACGAGCGTGTAAACCGTTCATTTATCTCAGTAGTGAACTCAAAGTTCCGCTACGTAAATGGCTGACCACCACACTGCAAAGTGTCTTCTATTTACGCTCCTGTTAATAAATACCTCGGCATTTTAAGCAGAGAGAGAGACTTCTGACAGTCATGCAGTCACCACTCAGATCAACAAAGCGCGTCCATAATTCGGCCACACTTCCAGCCGCTGCAACACGCCGCATATAGAAAACACCTGATGTTATCCAGAGCGCAACACAATTATACTATACAGATAACACAAAATACATATTAAGCATACTGAGGCGCTCTTGCTTCGTTTGGAGAACTGCCTTGGCACGCTCTAGGGTAAGCAGAATTGATAAATATCATTCTACGTGAAATCCATTAATTAAATGACTTACCGACCTTGCAAAATCGCTGTTCATCCTGTAGTATGAACAGTATATGCCCAATAAAATCCGAATACAGCTGCTCACGTACTTAGTATGTAAATAAGATAAAAACATTGTTTGCATTTTAATCATGATATATTCACATTGCATGATCACTCATTAGCCGACACAAACTCATCTCACTCAATAGCAACAGGTTACTTTAGCCCTGCACGTGGCACGCACCGCAACATCTGCTGCGTTCTGTCATATTGTTGATATCCACTCCATTGCTATCTGAATTTGTTATCCATACTGCTGCTGCTGTACAAAATACTTGCTGTAGCTTCGTTAGAATGTGATACAAAAGCAAAACCTGTTTCCATTTAATGTTCAGCAAGCTTGTCTCTGTATCATTATACACATGCATATGCGCTAGCTGCTAAAATGCTTAGTAATTCTCTCTAAGCATTAAACAGACTGTTGATATGACATAGAATTGATAAAGCAGACTACGCAAAAATGCACAGGGATATAGTGTAAAACCCATGTACTTATCTTAGATGATTTCTGAAGCACGCTGCGCTACTAAGCAATGCTAACTCATGTATTTAAAGATTAAGTGCGCAGCTCATTGGCTACTAATACAGCAGGAACCAATCATCTGTGGCCTATAGAACTCAACTATAGTTATTTAAACTAAGTCTAAACACTAGGAAGCATACATGCAACAAGCACTACAATGGCAGATACATTCATATTTGCAGGTACAATCATATTTGTGCATACAGTCTTTATGCAGGTCTTTAAGTGTGTGTCTGCGGGTGCATGTGTGTGTTTTCTCTTTTATTGCTGTTTGGAATGCGGGCCTGTCTTGTAGTAACCCAATCCGTGGTGTCCGCATCCCCTTTCAAGTCACGAAGGAGATGCTCAGGAATCTATCGAAGCAGTCATAAACGGAGTCACGTGATCCGTTGATGTACGCCAGGTCAGAGCCAATGTGAAATTTATGGACCAAAGTTTCTTGAATTGAGGCTTACATGCAGTTTATGGGGGGGATCTGCTCACTTTCAACACTGTGCAGACGCTACAACTCTTAGTAAACAACTGAAAGTAAAATGAGTGTAAAGTAGTGTGACGTGTTGCTTGTCAAAGTAAAAACACACTAGAGACAGAGACATTTCTCATGTGAGGCTGGACGGCTGTGAGCTGAAGCTGAACGCACTGATTTTAGCAGGAGTGCAGCGTTTTCCTACAATCTGAACTGAAGTCTATTTTCAAACTGAAATGATTCACTACTGACACAGTTAATAAAGCAGGTGTTGTTGAATAAAGCTGTGACAGTGTGCTTTTGTCCTCTTTCCTCCTTTGTGTTGAACATTTTAAAAACTTCACATTTTGTTCTCACACAAACCCTTTGTAGCAATAAAGATTAATGATAATTTCCTCTCAGAAAAATTTGAAAGGTTTGTTCACATATCAGAGGTAAATGAGGATCTCTTTAATATCACAGTGATGTTTCCTCACCTCAGGTTACAGTTTGAGTCTTGTAACACATCTCTGAGCCGTTGCTTTGAGTCTCCGATTGTATTATAACTCAGATCAAGCTCTTTTAAAAACTGCAGTGCTTTTGAGTTAGTCAAAGACTGATTTAAAGAAGAAACATCTGTAATGCCACAGCCCTGTAGACTAGAAAGACACAAACAAAGGAAGAGAGATTCTCTTACAAACAAATCATTAAGGTGAAAATGTTCCACAAATATAATATGAACTCAGACTCACTGTGAGATATTGAGTATAAAGTGTTTTAGTTTAAACTGTTAAAGTGATTTTAAGCATTGTGATTCTTGTATGTGAAGAATGTTACTGACCTCAATCTCTCCAGTTTACAGTGTGAATCCTTTAGTACGTCACATAAGTGCTTCACTACTGTGTTTCCTAGTTCATTCCAGCTCAGGTTCAGCTCTCTCAGGTGTGACGGGTTTGATTTCAGAGCTGAAGTCAGGATGACACACTGTTTGTCTGTAATAGTGCATCTAAACAGACTGAAGACAGAAAGAGAAAATGACTCAAATCCATGTTCAGTTCATGTGTGAGTTAAATGAATCATGAATAAATGTCATACAGTCACTAATAAACCAGAAAAAGCATAGAAACTTAATGATAGAAACGAACAAACCAAGACAGGAACATTTGAGGATACTAGTTACAATCCAAGTCTGGATCCGTCCTCACTCCCAAAAATAAGTGAATTAATCATTGTAGATTAATATATATAAAATTGTGTTTTATCTCTCCTACATGTTATATTTGTGATTAAAGACAGTTATTGTATTCTCCATCATAGAGAGCTTCATTACAACCAGCCATTCATGACAATTTGTTACACTGTTTTTTAGTCTGTTCTCACTTCTGTCTTGTTTCACAGCAAAGGTTTGTCAGATTCCAGCATATGAAACTATTTTACAGCCACAAAGTTTAAAAAAAAGACCAGGCCTGGACTTTAAGTTATGTTTTATTATGTTTGTGTGGCCGGCAGACGTCCGCGAGGGTCTGCCGGCATTACTTTCGTTTTGTATTTGTTTATTTTGAAGTAAAGTTTTGTTGAATGTTCGCCGGTTCCCGCCTCCTTCTTCCCATATTTACGAACTATGTTACAATTACAGTATAATAATAATCAACACATATCATTAAATGTAAAAAAATACAAATTAAAATAATGAATTAAAAAATATATCCTACTATAAATAAATATAGGGTAAATGTAGTATAATGTAATTTAATTTTATTTAATTTAACAATTTAATTTTATTTAATTTAATTTTAATGCACAATTTATCCAAGCCCCCAAACCTCAATATTAAAATAAGCTAGCATTAAAAAGTCTAACCACTGTTGGAACAAAGGATCTCCGAAAGCGCTCCAAATGATATGACTTGAGCTCTGTTGTCTTAAAATAAACTAAACGGTACATACAGTATAATGATACTAACTGTTTGAAAACTGATGATGATAATGACAGTTTCTCCAGCTTGAATTGTGGGTTCATCAGTAGATCACTGAGGTTTTTCACTCCAGAGTCTCCTAGTTTATTCCCGCTCAAGTTCAGATCTCTCAGGTGTGACGGGTTTGATTTCAGAGGTGAAGTCAGGATGACACACTGCTTCTCTGTAATATTGCAGTCACTCACACTGAAGAAAGAGAAAATAACTCAAATACATGTTCAGTTCATGTGTGAGTTAAATGAATCATAAATAAATGTCATACAGTCACTAATAAACCAGCAAAAACATGGAAACTTAATTCCATGTAAACAAACAAACCAAGACAGGAGCATTTGAGGATATTAGTGTTACATACAGAAGGGGACAGAGACACAGGTAGAGTTTATTGAACAACCAGAGATGGAAGCAGGTTAAGTTCGTGACTGGAGATGATACTGGATCTGATACTTGTCTTTGTCTTTCCCAGGGATTGTGGATGCAGGCAGGCATGGAGCAGACGATACACAATAACACTAACAGGAGACGAGGAGACACGAGGAGTCACAGAGAATGCTGGAGACAGGTAATTAGTCAAGAGCGAAGTCCTTAAGGTAAGCATAACAGGTAGGCTTGCGTTGACGAGACTGGACAGTGACTGAGGCTACGTTTACACGTGGGCGGCTATTTTCATAAACGGACATTTCAACCTCTCCGGTTTCAAAAATAACATCGTGCACACATGTCAGTTTTCAGAAAAGTGTTCATTTACACGTACCCGTGTATATATGACGTCAAGAGTGTAACGAGCAGCTCAAGCCCACGTAAGCCAATCAGAATCCCGAAAAAGAATCCCGAATTCCTCTTGAAGTGATTCGAAGTTTTGCAAAATTGCGGGTCTCCGAGCACTCATTCGTCTCTGCTCCTCGACATAATGAAGCAGCTGTATTTGCAAATGCAAACACACGAGAAGAGTTTGTACCAACATAAATAAGACTGCTACTCTAAACGCTTCCATGATCACATGTAAACATAGGTCGCACTTTTGACATAGGTGCGAGCTCTGGTGCATACTGTGACGTTGGCTGCCTAAACACCCGTTTTTCTCAGTTTACATGCAAACGTGCAAACGAAGATTTTCAAAATCTCCACTCTGGCCGGAGTTTTTAGAAAGACTCGTTTTCAGAGGCGAATTCTCCGTTTGCGTGTAAACGAAGGGCGCAAACGAAGGGAAATGTCTCCGTTTTTCAAAATAACCATGTACGTGTAAATGGGGCCTGAGTGTTCTGGAGTGTCATTTGTAGTGCTGTGGTAATGAGTGCTGATGAGTGTCAGGTGTGGCTTGTTAATACTCAGGAGAGGGAGTGCGTTGTGATTGGCTGAGTGTTGAGCCTGGTGTATCTGTGACAACTAGTTACAATTCAAGTCTGGAGCCATCCTCACTCCCAAAAATAAGTGAATTTATCAGATTAATAAGTAGATAAGAAGAAATAAGTAGATTAATATATAGGATCAATATAGTATCAACAAAAAAATAACATTTAAATGAACTATTTTCAAATGTTTAAATCAAGAATATATTATACTTGAATCGATTATTAAGTCATTTTAGAGTGTAATTTACAACCTCTAAATAAACATTTTGTTTAATAAAAGAAGATTTAGTGAAAAGTAACATTAATCCAGTATAAATGTAACATTTCAGAATAATCTATTTGTGTAACAGTTTTGTTGTGTTTTAATATCATGGTGTTGCTGTCTGTGTGTGTTCCCTAGTTAGTGTTCTTGGTTGTTAATTAGCTCCTGCAGCTGTTCTGTTTTACCTTGATTACTCTGTGTATTTAAACTCATAGTTCTGTCGTTTATGTTTAAGTGGTTGTGTTTTATCTCTCCTACATGTTAGATTTGTGATTAAAGACAGTGTTATTGTATTCTCCATCATGGTGAGCTTCATTACAACCAGCCATTCATGACAATTTGTTACACTGTTTTTTAGTCTGTTCTCACTTCTGTCTTGTTTCAAAGCAAAGATTTGCCAGATTCCAGCATATGAAACTATTTTACAGCCACAAAGTTTAATGCTCTTTTTACTGATACACATACAAACCCGTTAACTAATACCATTTCTGAATCTTTCTTCAGATGGAGATGTAGCGCTACAAATGATGTGACGTGTGCCCTGTTTACTTAAAACAAATTAAATGCTAAATACAATGTAATGAAACTCACTCCAGTTTCTCCAACTTGAATTGTGGGTTCATCAGTAGATCTCTGAGGTTTTTCACTCCAGAGTCTCCTAGTTTATTCCCTCTCAGGTTCAGCTCTCTCAGGTGCGATGGGTTTGATTTCAGAGCTGAAGTCAGGATGACACACTGTTTCTCTGTAATTCTGCAACTATTCAGACTGAAGACAGAGAAAATGACTCAAATCCATGTTCAGTTCATGTGTGAGTTAAATGAATCATGAATAAATGTCATAAAGTTACTAATAAACCAGCAAAAACATGGAAATGTAATTATATAAATGAACAAAACAAGACAGGAGCATTTGAGGATACTAGTTACTGTAATGAAGCTGGATTCATTCAGTGATCCATTTGCAAAGCTTTAATAAAAGTGAGTGTGGTCAGGTATGAGCAAACAGGAACAGCAAGGGACAGGCAGAATCGTGGTCAGGATACAGGCAATAGATCAGGACAGGCAGATATCACTCACAGAATGGAATACCAGGCAAGGATCAAAGGCAGGCAGCAATGGGTCGATAACGGGTAACAGGCAGGAACGGTAACAGACAGGCAGACAGGATAATAATGCTCAGAAATGTAACACAGGGTAAACAAGACTTCGCAAAGAGGTGGTGTGTGTGTGAGTCTTAAATAGTCCAGATAACAAGCTTCAGGTGTATGTGGCAGATGATGATTGGTGTGGAGTGTGTATGTGACAAGCAGGGAGGATTATGGGAAGTGTAGTCCAGGAACTGACAGGAACTGACGGTGATCCTGACATAACGCCCCCTCCTGGAAGGCGCGTCCTCGCGGTGTAAATGGAACAGATGGGGGGGGGTGCATTGGAGGTCTGTAGGCTGACGGGAATGGGGTCTCCAATGCAGGTTTCAGGAACCCGGGCAGCCACGGCGGGTCAGGTGCCACGGGCAGCCACGGCGGGTCAGGTGGCTTGGGAAGCCACGGCAGGTCAGGAGTGTTGGGAAACCACGGTTGGTCAGGTGGCTCGGGAAGCCACGTCAGGTCAGTTGTGTCGGGAAGCCACGGCAGGTCAGGTGTGTCGGGAAGCAACGGCAGGTCAGGTGGCTCAGGCAGCCACGGCAGGTCTGGTGTGTCGGGAAGCCACGGCAGGTCAGGTGTGTCGGGCAACCACGGCAATTCAGGTGATTCGGGCAGCCACGGCAGGTCAGGTGGTTCAGGCAGCCATGGCAGGTTAGGTGCCGTGGGCAGCCATGGTGGGACAGAGTCCATAGATGACCATAGTAAGTGCACAGCTATAACAATTTGGAGGTCGTGGATGGCCAAGCCGTGCAGGGTCCCCACCCACAAGCTCCCCACCCTCAGATATATGGCCCCCGCCAAAAAAGTTCTTGGGGAATTCAATGGAGGCCGTGGCGGGTTCATGGGCAAGGAGCCCGGATGGCGCCAGCAGGGCAAAGAGCTTGGACAGGACCAGTGACGTGACTCTGGGCAATCAGTGGAGACGTGACGTGACTCTGGGCGATGAGCGGTGACTTGACTTTGCTCATGGAGATCAGCGGTGGCTTGACTGGGCTCATGAAGATCAACTGTGACTTGACTTTGCTCATGGAGATCAGCGGTGGCTTGACTTGGCTCATAAAGATCAACCGTGACTTGACTTGGCTCATGAAGATCAACTGTAACTTGACTTTGCTCATGAAGATCAGCTGAAACATGAACTGGTGTTGTTGTGATGGTGGCCGCCATTTTATGAGTGTCCTTTGGAGCGGCGGCCATTACGCATTTCTCCGCGACACCCACAGTAAATAGAGAGCCAACAGACAACAAAGCATAATCCAGAAAGCAACTAAGTGATAAACGTGGTCCCTCGTCTAAGTTTGTTCTGAAGAGGTTGGTTAATGCTATCACAAAAAAAGTCTATCAATGCACAGTCAGGCCAGTCTACATAATATGCAATGTCCAAATATTCCGCAACATATTCCTTCAGCGATCGTGAGCCCTGCTTGAGCCCTAATAACAATAATGCAATGTTCCTACCAGACCATGGCACTTCAGGAAAGCTGCCTGATCTTTGTTTTGGCAAAGTCTTCTGTAACGAAGCTGGTCTCGGGCAGGGATCCATTTGCAAAGCTTTATTAAAAGTGAGCGTGGTCATACAGGCAGGTTCAGACAGGAGCAAACAGGAAGAGCAAGGGACAGGCAGAATCGTGGTCAGGACACAGGCAATAGATCAGGACAGGCAGATATCACTCACAGAATGGAATGGCAAATACTTGAAAACAAATTCTAATAGTTATTGAAAAGAAACTAGATCGACACTCAGTCCTAAATCAAACTCATAAGAACAGAAACGTCCCACAGAGCAGAAGGGCAAAAGCTCACTGGATCATGATTTTCAGTTTGAATACAGAGTGTGAAATTAAGGCCTCAAGATCTTTCTGGCTCTTAAGCAGGAGGAGTGAGAAACATCAGCAGAGAAAACTGGCTTGTGAAACTGCATGTTTGTGAACATCTGGAGACTCATAGACCTGCTGTAGAGATACAGTGAATCTGGGCTTGATGGAAAACAACTGTGTTCAGAAAACAATTTGACTGAAAGATTATCTAGAATTTTTAATAAGAAGTGTGCACAAAAACAAAATTGTGCATGTTAATTGTCAAGGTATACCATACTCCAGAAGAACACATATACTGACCCATAATGTCTATTTGACCTGTAGCTTGTACCACAACTAAACTGTGTTGATGGTTATCATCATCATGTCAGAACCTGTAGCATCTGATCTGATCTTGATCATTTTGATGCAACAAATTGTTCAGCTTATTTTATAACTAAAGCAATTGTAGTTAAGTATTTGTTATGAATATTTAGCCTGAATATAACTAATTTTGTTAATTATTTCATCCTGTCTCACCTCAGTGTCTTCAGTTGACAGTTTGGAGCCTGTAGTAAATCACTGAGTGCCTTCACTCCTGATTGTCCAGGTTCATTTCCTGTGAGATCCAGCTCTATCAGGTGTGAAGGGTTTGATCTCAGAGCTGAAGCCAGAGCTTTATAACCTTCTTCTGTTACACTGCAGTTAGAGAGTCTAGAACATGAATGAAAACATTCAGATGATTAATCAGTTAAACCTGAACAACATAAATCCTGTGATAAAATTGAATTTTATTTTGTTCTTTATATGAATGTATTTAAAATTAGTTGCAGAAACTGACAACTGAATATGGAGACAAACAAGAGGAGAAAGAATGAAAGAATATAGCTGCAAGCAGTGATGACAGGCCCAAGCCTGATGGCACCACCACTCCAGTGGCTTCAGGGCAACTGTGCATGGCGGGCAATGGCCATTTAAAACAGTTAAACATTAAAGGACTATGTCAAATTCACACCACTGCAGCAACTGATGCTTCTGGGATCACAAACCACAACAGCCACATCCATGAGGTAATTTAAATTTAGATTAATATCATGTCATAGGATGTAATTAGTCACGTTGAAATAAGTGCAAAGTTATATTTTGCAGCTCAAAATTTTGTAAGTCTAAATCCAGTTTAAGCCCAGTGTTTATCTTGAGTTTTTTATATATATTTTTCTAAAACTGAAAACTGAAACATGACAAACTGGGGCCCAAGTCAGGAAGCAGACAGACTGGCTAAACCGACCATCTGATAGCTGCCTCATGTTACAGAAGTCAGATAATTCCCAACACATAGAAACTCTTACACCTAGATACTATCACATAGAGACTGTGTCTGTACCCCAAATTAGTAAAAACAAAAAACTTCCAAATTTAATTGATGTTCAACAAATAAAAAATAGAGATAATAATTATAAACAAATTATAAAGCTTGGGTTGTTAAATATTAGATCCCTTTCTTCAAAATAACTTATTGTAAATTATATTATCATCAGACAATAACTAGATATGCTGTGTTTGACAGAAAGAAACCTGGCTAAAATCGGACGATTACATTACTTTAAATGAGTCTAGCCCTCAAGGTTATGATAATTGACACAATCCTCATCAGAAAGGCAAAGGGGGAGGTGTTGCTGTAATTTATAGTAATATTTACAGTATTAGTCAAAAGTCTTTCAAATATAATTCCTTCAAAGTGATGGTACTTTACATAACATTATGTAAGTTGACATTTGTGCTGGCTACTGTATACAGGCCAGGTTTCTCCCAAGATTTTTTTCTCCATTTTAACACCTATTTGCCACTTGTTTGCCACCTAATGTCACCTGTTGGAGTTTGGGTTCCTTGCCGCTGTCGCCTTTGGCTTGCTTAGTTGGGGATACTTGACATTTGACTTGACATTTGATAATCAACAGTGCTTTGATCTGCCTGCATTCACACTATTCTTTAAGAGCTGCTGTGGAGCCAAAATAATGTACCAGTTATCAACGTAAAGCTGCTTTGACACAATCTACTGTACATTGTAAATAGCACTATATAAATAAAGGTGACTTGACATGACTAAACCATTAAAAGTGCCCCCGCCCCAACATACTTAATGTGACATCTCACAAACACACACACAAACACACACGATAACTATAGCAAAGTTATCATTAGCAGTTAAAAATGATATACGTCCACATGAATTTATCTTAAGGTTTTTAACGTTATTATTAACTAAATTATTAAACTAATTATATAAAACTATATAGTCAGTGCACTACAAAATGAACTGGTTCTATGCCTTTATTTTATCATATAAATTTATAGAAACAAAGGCCTAAGAGATTTCCTATCCTATAATGCAGACTCAGCAATGAAAGGGTTAAACCTGCAAGACTGTAAAACTCACTCACTCACTCACTCTCTCTCTCTCTCTCACACACACACACACACACACACACACACACACAGAGAGAGAGAGGGAGAGAGACACACACACACAGATACAGACACATACACATACACACACACAGAGAGGCAGAGTGAGATTTAAAGATGGAGTTAGATGGAGCCTGACCAGTTATTTAAGTCAGATGATTCAATAACATTTTAAACAATAAGAATAAAATATATTCTATAACAGAAATTAGTCTTTGATCATCTCTAAATATATATACATTAAAATATAATACTAACTACAACCGTTTATAACTACAAAAAGTTTATTTGTCTTCTCAATCCTTTTTAAAAATAGATATCTGCTGCCCTCTAGTGCTTATTCTATATATTACATTTGAATATTATTTTAATTATTTTAACCAAAGAGCAGTTATCTGCTAATTTAAACTTACACATAATTCTTATAATAAAAAAAAAAAAAAACGGGGTTTCTAGGGTTTTGCCCATGTCTGCTGGCTGACATCTCTGACGTGTGTATCGAGTTTCATGCAATTTGAAGCATGCTAAGAGTCACAAAAGCCTCCAAAACGAATATTAAAGTTTGATGTGTTGCCATGGCAACAGTGTTTAAAATATCAAAAATCCTGTCACAGGTCTACATCTGCTGTGAATTGACATTACACTGATGAAGTTTGAAGCACATCAGGTAAAAATAACAGTGATCTCAAAGCATTTTGAAAGTGAAACACTTCTTGCTGTCAGTTGGTGGTGCTATAACTTTGACTCACAAGTGTCACCTCCATGTGATCGGGCTCCTACAGCGAACACACAGCTGAAGTTACATCAAAATCAATCAATTTTCTCACCATAAATTTGTTGCCTCGCCACAGCCAAACTGTTTGAGATATCAAAAATCCAATTGCAATTTAGCATCATCACTTTTTTGACTTCATGCTGACCTAGTTTGGTGGTGATGGGATTAATTGCCTAGGAGGAGTATATCAAATTCCAGAGCATGTGTTTTTCAAACAACCCATAATAGCTGACTTCCAGTTTAGCCGGTGTATAACCTAATGCATGAAAGTTGTTAGGTCCTATGTGGTTTATATGTATACCGAGTTTTATACTAATGCGTGCAAGCATGTTTGATATATGGACCAAGTTTTCGAAGCCCACTCAAGGGGGCGCTGTTGAGCCCCCATGCCATGCCCGGGTACTAGCTTCTGCCCAGCCCTGATGGCCGTGGGTTCCAAAATGCAACATTTATTAACAAACATTCTATTGTGCTTTTGCCTCTGCATCTAACTCTCGTCATTTAACTCCTGTGGCTCAACTTACCTCAGTATCTCCAATTTACAGTTTAGATTCTTCAGTCCAGTGCAGAGGAGCTTCACTCCTAAATCCTGCAGATTATTATTGTTCAGGTTCAGCTCTTTAAAATTGGTATCTGATCCAAGAACTGCAGCCAGAGCTGAACAGCTTTTGTCTGTTAAGTTACAATCATATAACCTACAAGGGAAATAAATCACATCACAGAATTATATGAAACATATACAATACATTTTCTACATACAAATATTAAATATGTTTTCCATAATTATTTTTACATAAACAGCATATATACATATAAGAGGCTGAGCTAAAATATGAATACTCTTAAAAAACTAGTATTTCATTTACAAATTTTCTGGGAAATATGAAGCATGTGAAATATTTGAAGAATGAAAAAAAATGTGTGGAGATTTCTAGTTTTTTTATAGCTAAGCCTGGTTTCTCCAATGATTTTTTTTCTCAATTGCTGTCACCTGATGGAGTTTGGGTTCTTGTTACTCTTGCCTTTGGCTTGCTTTGTTGGGGACACTTAAAGGGGACCTATAATGCCACTTTTCACAAGATGTGATATAAGTCTCTGGAGTCCCCAGAATGTGTCTGTGAAGTTTCAGCTCAAAATATGCCACAAATAATTTATTATAGCATGTCAAATTTGCCTCTATTTGGGTGTGAGCAAAAACGCAGTTTTTTGTTTGTCTCAAGCTGCTGCTTGCATCCCACTTTCTAAAAGAAGGCAGAGCTTTAACAGCTCATGCTTCAGTTGCTCAACAACAACAAAGCTGGAGAATCTCACGCAGCCAAAATGAGGATTGTCAGTAACGGTTGTTACAACCCTGTCTTTTCCTTTGTCACCTGGTGGTGGCAGTGTGGCATCTGGATGTGACGTAAATGTCCAATTGGATAATTTTATGGGTGGAGAGTATAAATATCTGGCTGATCTACTCAACAGTACTTCCTCTGGTAGAACATTTCTCCAGAGAAGTCATTTGCTCCAACCTGCTTTCATTTTGTTCTTCCCGACCTTTCTTACCCATTGGATTCTTATTTTCTTTTGTTTATCTAATCCCCTAGACATTGTGCTATTTTGTTTGGAATAGATAATTTTGTAATAAACAACATGGCAATTCTACGAACTCATTTGTTTGTGTGATCCTCTTTATGTTACGGTCAAGAACGAGCTGGCCGTGACACGGTGTTCAGCCTTACATTGTTCAAACCGGAGTCGACACTGATGGAGAGACTCAGGAAGAAGTTACAACTTTTAGAATGAAACTGGATGTTTCTGAATGGTTAGTGGATACATTTATGTAGTTGCTGTAGAGTTGATTCAACTCATTGACTAGCATGTGCCGTCATGTTAATCGTTTGTGCAAATCCAGTATAGAATTGACCCTCATTTATGAAGCAGTCCGGTGTAAAATGACGGCATGGCAACAACACTCTACTACAACAACTCTACCTCTTCTCTAAAGCAGCCCAACATGGCCTCACCCCCTTTGTTGTGTGTTCTCGGGGGCAGGGTTTATGTAAATTTTAGGGTTATTTATGTCTGAAAAAATGCCTGCATTTACATATATACGTCTTGTTGCTATGAAATCTTTAATCATTTAAGTAAAGCTAAGATCACATCTATGAACTAAAGAAATTGTATTAGTTATTAATATTTCAAGATTAACATTTACTGGATTTACTGAATTTAGGTTTCTTTGATTATTCATAGTCAACCGATGGCCGATGCTGATATCTTAGAGCAGGGTGGCCAATGGTTGAAATACCATTAATTTAATGATAGTAAAAACATATCAATAACAACTGCTGAAATTAAATTTATTTAATTTAAACTTGGTAAAAATCTAATTTGTAGAAAACTATTTTAAAATGTGTCATGAGCCAGGTTTGATTCTCTGTCTTTCTCTCTGCTTTTCTTACCTATTGGATGCAGCTGTTTGTCATTTCTATTGGCAATTGCGCTGATTGCGTTACACCTGTTGCTCTTCTTTCTTGATTACCTCTGTTATTACCTCTCACTGTCTGCAGCATTTCTTTGTCATATGATTAACTTCTTTTACAAGAGTTTACTCTCTCTTCTTCATATATCCGTAACCTGTGTTTATGTGTTCATCACAGTATTAGTCCCAGTCCCAGTAGCCGGTTTGTGATCATTCCACCTGAAGCTCTCTTGCTGTCCAGCCTGTTGCCGTCCACCTGCCAGGCGTGGTTCTCTCTCTCCATCTGCATTCGAGACACTTCCTGATCCAAGTTCGAGCCACTTTTCTCTGCACCATTTTGTGACTATTACTTGTTTTCTCATTATCCAGCTGCAAGTGGCCTGTTGTGACGCCGCTTGGCAGACTGCCTAACTTGTTAAGACTGGACTGTGAAAATAAACACTGTTAGCTTGCACTTTTCGCCTCTGGGTCTTCGGCTTCTGACAGAATTCTCCGACCACTATGGACCCGGCGAAAGAAGGGTGAATTCGCTCAGCCGTTGAGATTCAGGGTGCCAAGCTTGGCATGAGGAGGAGCTCACCGCGGCCAGACAGGCTATGGAGAATCTCGCAGTTCAGGCGACGGATTTGAATCACCGTTTCCAGTTCCTCCGCCACGAGCAGTCTGATCCTCAGCCTCACAACGCCTCCTCCTGCCCTGAAATAACAACCCGCCACAATAATTGGGTGAGCCCACTGAATGCAGAGCCTTTTTGACCCAGTGTGAAGTTGTCTTTTCTCTGCAGCCCTCGACGTATGCGACTGACCGAGCCAGGATTGCTTTTGTCATATTGTTGCTGACTGGAAGGGCGCACGACTGGGCTACAGCAGTCTGGGAGGTGGAGGCTGCCTGTTGTTAAACCTTCGTCGCTTTTAAGGAGGAGATGACTAAGGTAATTGACTGATCCGTCTGTGGATGGGAGGCCTCTCGCTTGCTGACTGTACTGCATCAGGGGAGACGTTCAGTCCCAGATTACACCATCGAATTCCGCACTCTCTCGGTGACCTGTGACTGGAACGAACTGGCCCTGACTGCACGTTTCCAGGAGGGTTTGAATCCCGATCTTAAGGACGAAATTCATGCGTGTTAAGTCCATGCTGCTCTATATCAGTTGGTGGAATTGGCCATTAGACTGGACAAGGAGCTGACCTTCGACGCCGTGCTCGTGGTGCACCACCACTGCCATCCCCTCCTCAGCCTGCCACTGCTGAAGTCCCTTTCGAAGATGCTCAGTTTCCTGAACCGATGCAGGTGTCGGGAATTCGGATCTCAGCCGCCGAACGCCAGCGCCGAGTCCTCCACCACCTCTGCATGTACTGTGGCCGTTCGGGCCATCTGGTCGCTGTCTACCTGTTAAAAGGAAGTGCTCGCCAGTAGTACAGGGAGTACTGTTGAGCGCTGCTTCAAATCCCCTTTCTGGAAAGACTCGCACCACCTTTCACATCACCCTTCGGATGCTCTGAAGCATCCTGCCTTGCCTTCATTGTTTCTGGTTCAGAGGGGAACTTCATGGATGAGGCATGGGCTTGCAAAAGAGACATTCCTTTACGCAAGGTAGAGGATCCTGCCCCTGTGATCGCTCTAGATGGCAGTGTGCTGTCTAAAATTAATCATGTCACCGCACCGGTGAGTCTCACCATCTCTGGCAATCATCAAGAGACTGAGAGCACCATTCTGTCCTGGAATCCTTCCTTTGATATTCAATATCGTGTCATATTCCGTGTCTTGTGTCTGCTGTTCCTGCTGTTTCTTCTGTTTCTGTTTTTCAGGAGGAGCCAGGTGATTTGTCTGGAGTGCCGAAGGAATACCACGATCTGCGAGCAGTGTTCAGTCATTCCTGGGCCGCTTCCCTTCCTCCTCATTGGCCGTACGACAGTAGCATTGACTTACTTACCGGTACTATCCCACCTCGTGGTCAGTTGTATTCCTTATCCGCCCCTGAACGCGAGGCCCTGGAGAAATATCTCACAGAGAGTCTCGCAGCCGGTACTATCATTCTGTCTTCCTCGCCCGACGGCGCAGGATTCTTCTTCTTAAAAAAAAAGGATGGGTCCTTGCGCCCCTGTATAGACTATCGAGGGCTTAATGACATACCAGTCAAGAACCGCTATCTATTCCCTCATATGTCATATGTCATGCTTTTGAGATCTTGCAGGGAGCTAAGATTTTCATGAAACTTGACCTCCACAACGACTATCATTTAGTTTGTATTAAGGAAGGCGACGAATGGAAGACTGCATTTAATGCCCCATTAGGACACTTTGAACATCAGGTTCTTCCGTTCGGCCTAGTTAACGCACTGGCCGTTTTTCAAGCATTGGTAAATGACGTCCTGAGAGACATGCTAAATATTTTAGCATTTGTCTACCTGGACGATATTTAGATTTTTTTCGCCGCCTTCTCAGGTGCACGTCCAGCACGTCCGTCGCATTCTGCAGCGCCTCTTAGAGAATCGGCTCTTCGTAAAGGCAGAGAAGTGTGTCTTTCATGCCCAGTCAGTAACGTTCCTTGGTTCGGTAGTGTCTGCTGATGGCATCAGTACGGACCTTGCCAAGATGCGTGCTGTCGTTGAGTGGCCCGTTCCTGACTCCCGAACCGCACTCCATTGATCTTTGGGGTTTGCTAATTTTTATCATTGCTAAGTTTATCTTTATCTCTTATCTTTATCTCTATTCACCTTATTCCACCACGCCCACTTTTAATTCTCCGCTCTTCCGCATTTCGTCATCCGACTTCCGCTAAACTGACACGGCACATCTGGTAGCTATATCAGTAGTTAAAAGATTGTTTATAGTGAGTTATAACTTTAGAGAAATGACAAATAACGTTAATGCAGTAAATGTTTTAAATTGGGAGCACGGAGAAAACTTTATATGATGATCAGATGGTCTCATATCGTCATTGTTAACGTGGGTAGACGATATGAAGTAGTGGCCAGAGGTAACCATGGGACTGTCAGGGACTGTAGGTGAAGAAGTCTGGAATTATTTTAAATCAGTTTTGTTAAACAAGAGATAACATTGTGATTTGTATTTTAGAAAATGTATAATTTAATAATAATTGTGATAAAATCAGTTGTAAGAGTGTTTGTTGTTATCAGGAAGCAAGACACCTTTTACTGACCTTCATGTACATTTACATTTATTCATTTGGCACACATTTTTATCCAAAGAGGTAATGTTTCACCATTTAATTTTCATATGCAATAAACCAAGATAGAATTCATTTACAAACTTGACATGACTTATTCCGTTTAATAATAAGTCATTATTATTAAACGACGGGCAGTCGTGGCCTAATGGATAGAGAGTCGGACTTGTAACCCAAAGGTCATGGTTTCGAGTCTCAGGTCCGGCAGGGATTGTCGGTGAGGGGAGTGAATATCCAGCGCTCTCTCCACCCTCAATACCACGACTGAGGTGAGACCTTTGAGCAAGGCACTGCCCACTGCTCCGGGTGTGTGTTCACTGCTGTGTGTGTACACTTGGATGGGTTAAATGCAGAGCACAAATTCCGAGTATGGGTCACCATACTTGGCCACATGTCACTTCACTATTCACTATTAAATCAGAAGACTTAATTCCTTTAAATTTTAATTAAATGGTTTTATTAAAAAAATACTGACAGCTAACACCTGGCCACATTGTAAAGATAAAAAACCCCATCACAACTGATCATATTGTAAAGGTTTGTAGAAAAAACAACTTACAGATAGATATCATATTGTCATATTGTAAAGATTTATAAAAAAAATAATTTACAGATAGGTAACATCTGGTCGCACTGTAAAAGTTTATAAAAAATAACTGATGGGTAACATCTGGTGAATTTGTAAATGTTTTCAAAAATAACTACATAGACTATTTACACTGATTAGTTAAAGCAAAACGTACTCGGTTACTAACGTAACCTCAGTTCCCTGAGATACGGAACGAGTACTGCGTATGGGGAAAGGTCTCCTTTTTCCCCGTTACTGAAGCCTTTTTCAATAACGCAGTGTAATTGCATCGTCATTGGTTCACTCATAGACAAGTTGTTGAACCAATGAAGGCGCGGCATAGCTGCGCGGCCTATGGCGACAGAGCGTGCGAATATTCCCGCCGAAATGGGCGGGGTTTAGGGCTATATAAGCGGGCGTTTCACCATAGGATTTCAGGTCATTCGACTGAAGCGACGACACTGAAGCCGCAGCCTCGTGGCACGGCATGTAACGCAGTACTTGTTCCGTATCTCAGGGAACCGAGGTTACGTTAGTAACCGAGTACGTTCCCTTTCGATACTTCACTCGTACTGCGTATGGGGAACGAATTAAACTGCGCCGTGCCACGGCAGGGAACGACTGGACTTGTCTTGGGCACCGTGAGGGAACCAGAGGACAAGTGAGAAGGCCAGAGCCATCGAAACCCTCGTTACACTACAAAAAGGGAGTTAACTCCCAGAGTGGCATGAAGCGGAGCTCGATAGAGGCCACTGGATCATACCGAGAGGACCCGAGCTTGTAAGGTCGGGACGTCCAAATGATAAAATCTGACAAAAGTGGACGGCGAGGACCAGCCGGCCGCCTCACAGATGTCTTTAATCGAAACTCCACTAGACCAGGCCCAAGAGGAAGCCATTCCTCTAGTAGAGTGAGCTCTAACTCCTATGGGGCAGTCGAGGCCCATAGAGGAGTAACAAAGAGCAATAGCGTCAACTATCCAAAGCGAAAGACGTTGCTTTGAGACCGAAGACCCTTTGGTGCGGCCACCAAAGCAGATAAAGAGCTGATCAGATTGCCAAAAAGGCTGTGATCGATCAACGTAGGTCCTTAATGCCCTGACAGGGCAGAGTAGTTACAGCTCTCGCTCGTCCGACGAGGGAGGAAGCGCTGAGAGGGAAATGACCTGTGCTCTGAATGGAGTCGAGAGCACCTTAGGGACGTAGCCATGCCTAGATTTCAAAACGACTTTGGAGTCGTTGGGCCCGAACTCAAGGCATGCAGGGCTCACGGAGAGGGCCTGCAAGTCGCCAACTCGCTTAACCGATGCTAGTGCAAGTAGCAGAGCGGTTTTGAGCGTCAGGGGCCTGAGGTCAGCTGAACGCAGTGGCTCAAAGGGAGGCCCTTTAAGAGCTCTGAGGACCAAAGAGAGGTCCCAGGTGGGAACAGTGAGAGGACGAGGAGGATTTAATCGCCTAGAACCTCTCAAGAAATGCACCACGAGGTTGTTTCGTCCCACTGACTGGCCAGCGATAGGAGCGTGAAACGCTGCAATGGCTGCTACGTAAACTTTGAGCGTTGAAGGGGTGCGACCCAGATCCAAACGCTCCTGGAGAAAAGACAGTATTGGAGATACGTCACACTCCACTGGGTTTATGTTGCGTGTAGAACACCAGTCAACAAAGACCGACCATTTCTGGGAGTAGAGGCGTCTCGTGGACGGAGCTCTCGCCTGAGAAATGGTATTCAGCACATCCCCGGGGAGGTTAGCAGGCTCCCGTCGAGGGACCAGAGGTGCAGAGCCCAGAGTTCTGGCTGGGGATGCAAAATTGTCCTGTTCGCCTGAGAGAGGAGGTCCTGTCTCAGGGGGATCAGCCACGGAGCTTTTGCGGAAAGCCTTAACAGCTCTGAGGACCAAACTTGACTCCTCCAAAGCGGGGCCACCAGGAGGACTCTGTGCTTGTCTTCCCTGATTCGTCTGATGACCTGTGGGATCAGAGCGATCAGGGGAAAAGTGTAAAGGAGGGTGCTGGGCCAGACATGGGCCAGCGCATCTTCCTCCTTCGAGAAATAAATTGGGCAGTGAGAGTTGCCTTCTGAAGCGAAGAGGTCTACCTTCACCTTTCCGAAGAACTCCCAGATCATGAGATCTGTCTGGGGGTGGAGCATCCACTCGTCTGAGGGGACATTGCTCCGAGATAGCATGTCTGCTCCCAAGTTTGTTCTCCCGGGTATGTGAGTCGCCCTGAGAGACTGAAACCTCGGTGATGCCCATTCCAGAAGACGCTTCGCCAGAGCGCATAAGCGGCTAGACGAAAGACCACCCTGGTGATTTATGTATGACACCACCGTCATGCTGTCCGACTGGACTAAGACGTGGCGCCCTGTCAGGTGTGCCTGGAACGCATGAAGGGCTCGAATCACTGCCAACATCTCGAGGCAGTTGATGTGCAGATGGCATTCCTCGTGAGACCACGAGTCGAAGGCCAGTCTGCCCTCGCAAAGAGCGCCCCAACCTGTGTTGGACACATCCGTTGAGAGCACCGTCCTTCTGGACACCGCCTGTAGGGGTACCCCTTGGCTGAACCATACAGGGTTCATCCAGGGTTTCATAGCTGCCAAACAGGCCTGATTGACCCTGAGACGCAGGCGGCCATGCCGCCAGGCGTGAGGAGGGATCCGGAACTTCAACCAGTACTGCAGAGGCCGCATCCAAAGAAGGTCGAGCTGCAGAACCGGGGAGGCGGAAGCCATCAGCCCTAGCATCCTCTGGAAAAACTTCAGAGGGAAACAGGCTCTGTTCCTGATGCCGCGAGCTGCTGAATGGCCAGAGCGCGCTCTGGAGAGACTACAGCCGTCATACGGACTGAGTCGAAAACCGCACCCAGGAACGTTATACGCTGGCTGGGGAGCAGTGAGCTCTTGGCAAAGTTGACCCTGAGACCCAGGCACTCCAAGTGGCTGAGTAACACGGATCTGTGATGCTCCAGCTCGGCTCGTGACTGGGCTAGGATGAGCCAGTCGTCGAGGTAATTGAGAACCTGGATTCCCATCTGTCTCAGAGGGGAAAGCGCCGCGTTCATGCACTTGGTAAAAGTGCGAGGAGCTAGTGACAGCCCGAATGGAAGGACCGTATATTGGTAAGCCACACCCTCGAACGCGAATCTCAAGAATCGCCTGTGATGGGGGGCTATCTGGATGTGAAAGTATGCATCTTTTAGGTCCAGCGAGCAGAACCACTCCCCGGGGCAAACCTGCGCGAGGATCTGCTTCAACGTTAGCATCTTGAACTTCCGTCTCATGAGGGAGAGGTTCAAGAGCCTGAGATCTAAGATGGGTCTGAGACCACCATCTTTTTTGGGAACTAGAAAATAACGGCTGTAGAACCCCGAATTGCTCTCTGAGGGGGAGACTATTTCTATAGCTCCTTTCCTCAGAAGAGACGTGACTTCGGCTCGGAGGACATGAACGTCGTTCGTGTTGACTGAAGTCTGAAGCACCCCGCTGAAGCGCGGGGGCCTTCGGGCGAACTGAAGCGAGTAGCCTCGACTTATGGTTCCCAGAACCCAGCTTGACACTCCGGGGATGGCCCGCCAGGCCTCGGCCCGCGTGACAAGGCGCTGAATGGTATCGGGTGACGGGCCGCCAATCGGGGGCCCGTTCAACCGGAGAGAGTGGAAGAGGAACTTCGCTCTTTCTTAGAGAAGGTAGAATATTCATAGTGTTCACCATATGAATGGCGTTTTGCATGGACGCAGCACTGGGCCCAGTTAGCACAACACTGAACATATCTCCCACGCCTGGAGCTGAACGAGGCGGAGGGGGGTGGAACGAAAGAGCTTTTGGGGTGGTCCGGCCGTGGCGAGACTTCCCCCCATCCTCTTCCTTCCTGAAAAATCAGGAGGGCTTAGGAGGCGTCGGGTCCAGCGTAATTTTAGGCTGGGGTCCCTGACGTTGCCTCGGGAAGGAGGAGGGCCTACGATGGCGCTGTTCCTTGGGTGGTGCTGCCTGAGAGGTAGAGGGGGCAGGTTTGTTCTGCTGAGCCGGCGCAGACTTGGGGCGGCTGGAAGCAGACGTGGAGCTAGAGCGTTTAGGCAGGAAGTGTCGCATAGCCTGGGACGACTTTTGTGCTGCAGTAAAACGCTCCGTAAAGCCCTCTACTGCTGGCCCGAAGAGACCAGAAGAAGAGACCGGGGCATCCAAAAAGGCTGTCTTGTCCATCTCCTTAATCTCGGTCAGGTTGAGCCACAAATGGCGCTCAAGCACGACCAGGCTGGCCATGGATCGTCCAATGGCCTGAGCTGTGTCCTTTGTGGCACGCAGGGTTAAGTCAGTGGCGCTGTGGAGGTCACGGAAGGCAGGTGCATCGACGCCGGACTCGTCCAGAGAACGGAGGAGCTTCGCTTGAAACACCTGGAGAATAGCCATGGTGTGCAGCGCTGAGGCAGCCTGGCCCGCGGACGTATATGCTCTGCCAGCCAGGGCAGAAGTGGTCCTGCAGGACTTGGATGGAAGGGCCCTCTTAGTTTTCCAACCCACAGCCGTGGGGGGACAGAGGTGAGCCGCCACTGCTTCGTCCATGGGCGGTAGATGCTCGTAACCCTTCTCTTCAGAACCATCCACAGAGGTGAGAGCTAAATAATGTGTAGTACGTAAGCGGGCAGAAAATGGGGCGCGTCACGACTTCGTCAGCTCGTCGTGAACCTCTGGGAAAAACGGTGCGGCGCATTGACGAGGGGCCTGGCGGGAACCTGGCAGGAACCACTCGTCGAGCCTGCTCCGTGATGGCTCCTCCGGCGGAGCCCATTCGAGGTCCAAACCTCTACTGCTTTCGAGAGGATGCGGAAGAGCTCGGCATCCATACCCGGCTTGCAGTCAGTGGGCTCCAGCGAGGGAAGGCGGGCGGGGTCAGAATCACCGGCCCAACCTTCGGTTTCAGAGGCCGCGAGAGACATGGAGTCATCAAGCGGCTCGTCCTCAGAACCGCCAAAAGAGACGAGGTCGCTCGCATCTGCCGAGGGACGCAGCTCAGGGCGGGAGAACAGGACAGGGGACTGCTCTCTTGGGGGAGAGGGTGAGGCACGCGGGGAAGCCGGCGTGACGTCATCCAACTCCGTGCGCTGGGCCGCTCTGCCCCGCTGTCTCTTCCTAGCCGGCTGGCGGGAGGAAGAAGATGGGAGGGCGCGAGCGGTGAGATCGCCTTCACTGAAGAGGGCGATCCGCGAGCGCAGAGAGGCGAGACTCATGTTCTCACAGTGAGAACACGAGGTCCCGGTGAGCGCGGCCTCTGCATGGGGTCTGCCCAGGCAGCTGACGCACTCACCGTGTCCGTCGTCGTCATGCAGAGGGGCTCTGCATGTGCCACACGAGTGGCGCGGCATTTGTAACAACGCCACTGCCGTGAAAACGGCGTTTGAGAGGCTCTTTTAGAGCGGCGAAAAACGCTGTTGGAAAGCTCTTTAAGAGCGGCAATAAACCGCGGGAAAATCGCTCTTTTAGCGCCGGATGGTGGCAGGAGACGGACTGGCAGGCGGCCGAAAGCGGGAAGCGGGCGCTTCTTCGTCGGCGAGCTCAGCAGTCCGCTGTGGGAGCCTCTTCGACGGCGGCGAGAGCTTCTTTCCAGGCGAGCTTCTTTCCAGGCGAGCTTCTTCCAGGCGGCGAAGGCTTCAGCCGGAGATCAGCGAGGAGTGATGTGAAGTCGTCGCTGAAGGAGAGAGAACTGAAATCCTATGGCGAAACGCCCGCTTATATAGCCCTAAACCCCGCCCATTTCGGCGCGAATATTCGCACGCTCTGTCGCCATAGGCCGCGCAGCTATGCCGCGCCGCCATTGGTTCAACAACTTGTCTATGAGTGAACCAATGACGATGCAGTTACACTGCGTTATTGAAAAAGGCTTCAGTAACGGGGAAAAGGGAGACCTTTCCCCATACGCAGTACGAATGAAGTATCGAAAGGGAACCATAGCACAGACAGACGAATCAAGACTTATTCATCCTCTGCATCAGAAATTATGTTGCTTAGAAGGTTACACAATGCAAATTCTCTACATTATTATCAATTTTAGTGATGAGGTTAATTGGAACTGTTGTAAGAAAGGATTTTGAAGGTTTTCAGTCATATGACCCGCTCAACAGGGACGTGTACATTAGTGATGTGCCTGGTTTTGGTGGTGTCTTCTTCTGAGAGTTGCATGCCTCTCTTGGTGAATGCTGGAATGACAAGTTTCACCTTCCTTTGATATTCAAAAGTGTTTCGATCTGCCTGCATTGACACCATTGTATGTGAACTGAACTGAGCTGGATGATGACATCACTGTTTACTCCAGTGATGATAAAGATAAATTAACTAAATTCATAACTATTGATTCTTACATCGGAATGAATCAATACTGAATTTACTTAAGATGGATACTGACACTATTTTCTTTAAGAGCTGCTGTGCAGCCAAAGTTTTATACCAATTATCACTGCATAGCTGCTTTGACACAATCTGCATTGTAAAAAGCGTTATATAAATAAAGGTGACTTGACTTGACATAGAGGAGATCGGTAAAGGTGAAGCCTCTGTCTGCCGTTACTTCATCGCCTGCACAAAGGTATTCCAGGAACCCTGAATTTGCAGTTTTGAATTTATCACAACACCAGATTTTGAAACACCAAACCTTTCAGCAAGATCACCCTGCAATAAATTAATATGCAGCTCTATCAGTCATCAGGAGCTGATGCCAAGTGTGTAGCTGGAAGCTGTTGGTGTATATATTGGTAAGGTGCTCTGCAACTGAATGAATGGTGGTTGTTTCTCAGCAGAGTTGGGTATGGTGCTGGCTCAACGCATTGCATTCTCATATCAGATGTAGGAGGCTTCAGATTGAGATGTAATTTTGAAGTGTAGTTGTGATCAGAGACAGATGGATCCTCCTATTGTGTTTCTGCAACACAGTTCAGGGGCATGTGGATGTGATCATTCTCACAGTTGTCCACTGCATCACTGATGCTCATCGATGCATCTGTGGAAATAATATAACCATACACAACATTTTTACATTTTTACATTGTTACGAAATATTTCCTACGCTCACAAAATTGTTTTAATTATTTTGTTCCATTTGCTAAATCCGAATTTGGTAAGAAAGCCTTTGTGTATGCAGCCCCGTTTGATTGGAATCACCTTCAATCGAAACTGAACTTTAAAAATTGGCTGTCTTTAGATCAATTTAAAACAGTTATCCGGCAAATGGAAGATGATGCAGTGAAATGTAATTGTTTTTAATTCTGTGTTTTTAATTCTGTATGTATGATGTAAATTTGTGATGAAACTATTTGTATTGCTGCCATTTTGGCCAGGTCACTCCTGTGAAAGAGATTTTTGATCTCAGTGAGTCTCTTCCTGGTTAAATAAGGGTTAAATAAATAAAAATAAAAATAAAATTAGTAATAATTATCATGAAAATTAATATATGATGGCTCCCATACTTTAACAGAACAGTGTGTGAGAGAGATGCATTAAAAACGAGACAGTATATACACAATCTCTAACTCTAGTGTTAATACTTAGGGTCAATATCAATATGAGAGATGTAGCTAGCAGGCTTGCTATCATTTCTAACTTACAGGAATAATGTAAGCTATTGTTAGACTATAATGTACCATAATCCTATTGTAAATATGTACCATTGTACTATCTTAAATATGAAATATATAGGTAGCAATTGTAAAAATGCAAGATTCGTTGCATTTTGTGAACTGCTCGTTACTGATCTCAAATGTAATCATAGAAGGGACTTCACAAATCCAACGTTAGGCTAACAAGCACATGGCTAGCTAAGTTAGCTTACCTGAATCTGACAACCTGTTCAGCACCCGCCATGACTTCTTTACTGGAACATCGTAGCCGATACATTTCTCGGGGTAAGGGTGTTCATCAGTCAGCTTCCAGTCCACGAAATGGTACAAACACACATAAGGGCGCTTGGGTGGGCACTTCAAGTTTAGCGCCTTCAGCCATTGACTCAGGTGCTCCTCGTCTTAAGGTGGTGGGTGTAAATTGTAAAGTGTACCGCGACACTCGGACCGCTTCACATTGGTATTTGTAACATCGTTGATGCTGTTTCAACTGTTCTCTCTTCTTAATCTAATTGTTATGACAGCCCCTAACTGAGCATACAATACTCGTCTACCGTTACAGCTATAGGATTACCGCTAACAACTACTAGCTTAGGTCCCTCAACCGGAAGATGACAAAATGAACGTAATGGTGCCACCCTTGTTGTTGCGGAAAATAATGTGAATAGCTTCATCTCTAATATCAGTCTCATTGCCGCGCCCCTGACTGCTCTCACCTCGTCTAAGACTCGCTTCGTCTGGACTGAAACCACTCAGATCACATTTGATAAACTTAAGGAGCTGTTCAACTCAGCACCCATACTCATAACGCCTGATCCCGAGAGAAAATTCATAGTCGAGTCACAACATTTTACATATTTATTTAACCGTCACTCTCAGCAGTGTGGGAGGGATCAGATCGATTCGATTACAGTATATACTGTTCGATTACAGTATATCGCTGCTCAACTATTTCGAACCTCGTTTTACCCCTAAACGAAGAATGAAAAAGAACTTCTCTTGAATATATCAGGGCCTTTAAGTTCATTTTCATGATGGGGATTCACTATAGAATAATGTAGATAAATGCATTTTTCATATGAGAGCAAAACATGACAAAACATATTAAATGACTTACAGCGCTCTTCTGGAGGTTTTGATGACTGCCGATAATCTAATGAGACACTCGTCTGATTTCTTGAATTTCTGAAGCTCAAACTCCTCCAGCTCTTCCTCTGATGTCAACAACACAAAGACCAAAGCAGACCACTGGGCAGGTGAAAGGTCACCAGATGACAGACTTCCTTTGCTAAGGTGGGTCTGAATCTCCTTCACCAGAGTTTGGTCGTTCAGTTCATTCAGACAGTAGAACAGATTGATGGATCTCTCTGCAGACAGATTGCTTTCTAATTTCTGCTTGATGTACTGAACTATTTCTTTGTTGCTCTGGTCACTGGCGTCTTGCTGTGTCAACAGACCCCGTAAGAGTCGTCGATTGGACTGGACTGACAGACCGAGGAGGAAGCGAAGGAAAAGGTCCAGGTGTCCATTGTCACTCTCGAGCGCCTCGTCCACTGCAGTCTTGAGAAAATCAATCATGGTTTCACTTTTGTTTTCCTGTTCTGTAGACTCATGAACAAACACACTTTTCTTGTTGATGTCTAGAAACAGATGTGCATAAAGGGCTGCAATAAACTCTTGAATGCTCAAGTGAACAAAGCAGTACATGGTACCAAGAATGATCCCTGTTTCCTCCTTAAAGATCTGGGTACACATGCCTGAGTACACTGATGCCTTATAGACGTCAATACCACAGGCTTCCAGGTCTGTGTCATAGAAGATCACGTTGTTTCTTTCCAGCTGATGAAATGCCAGTTTCCCCAGTGAAAGGATGGCGTCTTTATCCCAGGAAACATCTGCTGCATATTCTCCATCATTCTTTCGGTGGATCTGCTGGATCTGAAAGCGGAGAAAGTGTGTGTACATTTGTGTCAGAGTCTTGGGAGTGTCTTCAGTATTTGATTCCTGTAGTGTTTTAGAGATCTCATTATTTCTTTTCTCCTCCAGAATGTTCTGGAGAACAGTGGCTGAAATCCAGCAGAAGACTGGGATGTGGCACATGATAAAGAGACTCCTTGATTTTTTAACATGATCAATGATTGTGATGGCCTGATTCTGATCCGTCAATCTTTTTTTGAAGTACTCTTCCTTTTGTGCGTCACTGAATCCTCGTATCTCAGTCAGCCGGTCGATACAGTCAGGAGGAATCTTACTGGCAGCTGCTGGTCTGGTGGTGATCCAGATGAGAGCAGAAGGAAGCAGATTTCCCTTCATGAGGTTCGTTAGGAGAACATCCAGAGAGGCTGGTGACGATACATCACTCCACGTCTCATTACAATCAAACTTCAGAGGAAGGCGACATTCGTCCAATCCATCAAGGATGAACAGGACTTTGAATCGATTCCTTCTTGTAAGGTTCAGTCCTTTTGTCTCTGGGAAAAAATGAGTTATAAGGTCCATCAAACTTAGTTTTTCTTTCTCCTTTAAGTTCATCTCTCTGAATGGAAGAGGAAATATGAAGCTGATATCTTGATTTTCTTTTCCTTCAGCCCAGTCCAGAACAAACTTTTGCACAGAGACTGATTTCCCGATGCCAGCGACTCCTTTTGTCAGTACAGTTCGGATCTCTTCGTCTTGTTCAGGAGCTTCAAACAAATTTGTGCATTTAACCTGAATCTCTTGAGCTTCATGACGTCTGGAAGCAACTTCAATCTGTCTGACCTCATGTTCAGTATTGACCTGTTCACTGCCACCCTGAGTGATATAGAGATCTGTGTAGATGTTATTCAGAAGTATGGAGTCACCATGCTTCGCCATTCCTTCAAACACACACTGATACTTCTTCTTTAGGCCACATTTTAGCTGATGAATGAAGAACAGCTCATCTAAACACAGGAACAAGAAATAGATAGTTTTAGTCTTAATTTATAGTTTTATAGTCTACATTAATAAGAGTCAATCTGACAGATGATCATGAGTCTCTGACCTTCTAGAGCATCAGCAGCTTCATCTTGCTTCATCTCTCTCAGGTAATGTAGTGTGAGATCAAGAGCTGCTGCTTTGATACTGCATCTATTCTCATTAAAGTCCTTCACAAAGGTTTCTCTGTTCTCATTTTGTAATATTTTCCTAAACTTTTCCAGCTCTTTCTTCAGAAATTTGATTATTTTGCTCTCAAGATCCTACAAACAAAAGTAAGAAACAAGACAGAATAACACAATTTAAACCAAATTGTACATCTACATTTGGTTAACACTATTTATTCAATAATTATAATATCTGTAAGAAAAAATCCAGTTAAAACACTAACATGCTAACCAGCTGTTGTTTTTTACGAATAGAAGAAAAAGTGTGCTTAAAAAGAAAATTAAGTGATCAAGCGTAATTAAATTAAATTTATTTTTTCAATAACAAATAATGTTTGTTTTTATAAATATTAAACATTTCTGAATTTTTTTTTCCTACCTGGAAGATCTCGAGGAGATTGTCTTTGAGGTTCCTCTGAACGTCTGAGTCTAATGTCTCATATCGAAGCCTGTAATCAAATAAATAAAATAAAATAAAATAAAACAAAATAAAATACTGATTTTCAAGGCAAAATATTACAGAAAGCTAGAATAAAAACCATTAGCCATGAAAACTTGATAACTTGAAAACATGATAAATATTTTATCTAAAAATGTTTCATGATTGGTATTCACTGATGTAGCATATGCACACGTATCAGGATAATCAATAAACTTGGGAATGTTCAGAACGCTTTTAGCATGCTGGACTGGGTTGTAAAACCATTTCGGCTCCGCATAGTCTGCCATAAGATGAGCCCACTTGACACTTTTGTGGACAAGCGATGGTAAACAGTAAAGTCCAACTTCCTCTCTTTGGTGACTTCAAAAGGAGCACCCCCCCCCAGAGACTGACCAGATCCACATTCCAACACCCCACACGCACAGGGACACACAAAAACACACACACAGACACACACAGAAACACACAATCATACATTTTGAACTGTATTTGTAAACTACCACTATGCTGAAATATATATTTCATATATTTTAGGGCCTATGCATGTTTCCTAGTGTTTAAATGAGTGTATTTGTGCTAGTGTGCATTTTAATAGTGGAATTCTGTCTGTAAACCATAACTTCTTGTCTATGCCTTTATGATCTGTCGAGTTTGGTCTCTCCGTAAAGCTCCGGACACGAGCTATTTACTGAGATATGTCACACCGCTGACAAATGCATTTTTCTATGTGTTTAATGATACTGTGAAGAACACACTCCATTTGGAGATCTGAACTGATAGTCATAAATCATGCAGATTAAGTCGTGAGGCCAAGCAAAGGAAAAGCTTTCCCGCCAACTTTGCACCCATGTTATTGGCTACCCCACCTCAAGGAGGTGTGTCGGCTTATCTGTCATAAAAGCAAAGACGCACAATTCCGGCTCTCTCTCCCGGCTCTTCCCCGATTGTCTCACGAGCCTCTCGTGCACGTTTTTCCCGGACATCTCCGGTGACCACGCGCTGCCATCGCGCTCAGCTTCGGGACCGCCATCTTCCAGCGAAACTCACTCTCAAGTCCTCAGTTCGAACCTTCCCGCGGAACGGAGGAAGCCAACGAACTGCACCAGCGCTAACCTGAAATTCGACACACGCAACCAATGCAAGTATACTGCCGTTTCTCAATCTTAGATGATGAAACTGATTTCCGTGCTGGCCTAGGACTGGTTGTGAGTTTGCTACTTGCCTTCTCTCTTTCCTTCTCTACTTCCACTCTTGTACATAGGTGTGTATTCTTGTATATATATTTAGATGTATAACCTCTGTATTCGTAGTTTGCATTTATTAAAACGTTATTCACGCTCGATTGTTCTGTTTGTTCTTTCAGCTGAAAACCAAGTCACTTTAACGTTTTTCGATCGCTTTATGCTTTAGTTATTTTCATGGCCAGAAAATAACTCTGTTTATAATATTCTGTGAGGGACTTAGTTTGCTGGACAAACGAACAGTTTCTCTAGATAATTATTAAACCAGAACTAATCATATATGTAATTGATTATAATTCGTTGTAATTGATTCACAATATGTTTAATTCCCCGTTGGGTTGATATATGAATCATAATTTATTCATAACCTTATGAATTATTATATTCATATTTCATCCATAAATTAATTAATAACTGTACGAACCGCTACATTCGTTACATATATTATTTGGTGGAGGATTCGCGAGCAACGTTTTAAACTTGGTTTTCGGTAAAAGAGCAATGTAGAATAGTTTTGTATGACTTAATGTGCATGCGCGCTTTATTCAGTGAGAAGACGCACGGGTCCTCACTACGCACCGTTAACAAGCTGCTGTTTGTGTCTAAAAACACTGCAGGCCTAGCCTTGGTTGACCGTGAAATACACTGCAGTCCATTGATATTTCAAGCTCGTATCTGTGAAGGACGACAATCTTTGCAGTAAGTTACAGTTTGAATATTAATTTCCGCTTGAATTAACGAATTGAATCGTATTCAACGCGTTTTGAAACGAGGTTGTGGGACGAGTTTCTCCCATAAATCTCTTAAAAGGCCTAAATTTTACCGCTATCTGAATTATTTGTGTCGTCCAAAAAAAAAATTCACCATAGCCGGTTTGCTCCTGGGTGACGTCATTTTGGCCTAGCTACCCAAACCACGTGATCCCCCTTACAAATCTAATCGGAGGGCAGTTCATCTGCTTTAACGATTGATGTGTGAGAATTTGGAGCTATATCAGCATCCTGATCCAATGTTGATTTGTAACCCGCGGCGAAGGAATCCCGCAAAAGTTACATATTCGCGTGCATTAAAGTTTGCACCATAGGGACTGATTCCCAGAGTTGTGTACCCGTGAGTAAAACGGTACATATATATTTATTAGTTGTAATCGTGATCGTGCAGTTAAAACAGCGTAAGGGCCAGAACCCCACAAGCGCGTTGGTTTTTATATCACGAATTAAAGAAAGGGGATGCAGTAACTCTGACCAGACGCCAGAGGGCAGTCTGCTCAGGTGTGCCACCCCTCCCTACTTCTTGGGTGTGTGGACTCAGTGACGCCACCGCGTGGACGTTCTGAGTTAAAGCCGCTCCATACTTTGAACTGAAATTATCTCCAAGTTATCTTTTGCTTCTCTATACTGCGGGGAGTTGTAAAAGTAATTTGCTTTTGGTGGTTATGCTTTCCAATCATTGTGGGAATGTGGTTTACTGATTTAAATTTAATTTGAACACGTTTACATTTTTAATTTAAATTAAGTTTCCCTTCCAACAAGGGAATTCACTTTCTGAGAGTGCGCCCCCTGGTGGACACTACCAGATAAGTCAATTCTCTTTTCCTTGAATTCTTTCCCTGTGTTCACCGCTCTACTCTTATTTTATTCTAGTTTATTTTATTCTACTTTATTTTATTTCAACTATTCCCTTTTTGTCTGTTCTCTCTCTTCCTCTCAAGTTATTTCTTTATTTTTACTTTGGAAATTCATTCCCTTTTATTACTTAATGTTTTATTTTATTCACTCTTAGCCCTGTGTCCTGTTTGTTATTGCCTAAGTAATAACATTCACGCACACCCAAGCCTCCCTTATTTCATACACTTATTTTAAATTTAATTAAATAACATTTAATTGAATTTTAAAATTAAGTAGTGTCAATCAGTTGGCATTTTGCTCATAAAAGAAGCAATTCTCTTCAAGGAAACTTACAAATAGGGAAGGCTTTCTCCTTTCTTTTTCCCGTTCTGTTATTCTATGCACTCATTTAAATTTGACTGAAAAAGATTTCATTCAAATTTGAAACGCCCCCTGGTGGACACTACCAGATAAGTCAATTCTCTTTTCCTTGAATTCTTTCCCTGTGTTCACCGATCTACTCTTATTTTATTCTAGTTTATTTTATTCTACTTTATTTTATTTCATCTATTCCCTTTTTGTCTGTTCTCTCTCTTCCTCTCAAGTTATTTCTTTATTTTTACTTTGGAAATTCATTCCCTTTTATTACTTAATGTTTTATTTTATTCACTCTTAGCCCTGTGTCCTGTTTGTTATTGCCTAAGTAATAACATTCACGCACACCCAAGCCTCCCTTATTTCATACACTTATTTTAAATTTAATTAAATAACATTTAATTGAATTTTAAAATTAAGTAGTGTCAATCAGTTGGCATTTTGCTCATAAAAGAAGCAATTCTCTTCAAGGAAACTTACAAATAGGGAAGGCTTTCTCCTTTCTTTTTCCCGTTCTGTTATTCTATGCACTCATTTAAATTTGACTGAAAAAGATTTCATTCAAATTTGAATCAAATGCATCTGAATTATCCTCGTTGCTTTCTCTTTTCCCATTCTGCTATTCGGCGCACTCGTTTAATGCAATTTGAATCAAGTGCATCTGAACTATTTTGTTTTTGTTTTACCCCCTCTGCTCATTTCAGTTCTAGTTTAACTAGTCATTCTGACTGTCATTGTAGGCTCATTTTCCTTTGTCATACACACTTAATTATTTAAATTTGGTTTAAACAAGAGTTAAACTGAGATTTAAATTTACAATTAAGCTGTGTTTGTGTGACCACTTGTGTATTTGCAGATAAGGCCCTTTGCCGCCTGGTGGTGAGTTGACGGTCGCCCCAGTGAGTTCCAGTGAGTGGAGCTACCTGGCCTGACGGTCTTACACTAACCGTGTGTGAATCGGGGACATTCTGACCTCGTATCACGGGCAACACGCAAGGACATCGGCGAGTTGTGTATCAGGTACAGGGAGGCAACGAGACCCGGGGTGACAACAAACGGCAATTTTGTTTAATTTCCCTGCTCAGGCTTCTGCACGACAGAACCGCCCGTTTGGAGTAACTGCCCGTAAAGGGGACAGACTCTGAGTTCAGGGAAAACTCAATTTTGACTGGTCACTCGGGCCGTTGGCGCAAATACCTTACCGAAGTGCGCAATTGTGCCGATGTTCCCTGTTTGAGAGATTGCACCGTGTTACAAAGGGGACAGGTGACCACGGACACCGCAGTGGAGTGTTTGAACGTCGAGGAAAGGTTGCCTGCCATTGAGTTCTTGTCTGAGCACCCACAATTCACCCAGGCCTAAATTAGTGACATACAGTCACTTCACCTAATTGAAAGCCACAGAATATTACATATTCTTTGATTATTCAGGTGCGGGCCAACCCTTATACTCTTGAGCCATACCATCCCTCTAGGTTTTATGACACAACAGTGCACTCGCCTGACACTGTCATAAACCCAGCTGGAATAGGAAGTTTAAGTTCACTTCTCCCCTCTAGCCCTTCTGTTTGATTTTATTGTTTATCCTCTCTATTTGTTTACCAGTCTATTTCATTTAACTGCATCCATCCTGTTCTATTGTTCTGTTTTGCTTTTCCACTGTGTTTGTTTCTTTCAGTTCATGTAAAAGCAGAGCCTGTGAGAGCCATCACGGAAAACTGAGGAATAGATAGACGACCGAGCAGCGAGAGTCATCAAGGACTCTTAGGGCTACCGCCTGTCAAATTCTTTGTTTAAATCCGGCACTCACCCACACAAATTGACCCGCGTGGTCCTTTTGGCTATTGACAATTAAGTGTCTAGCCTACATTCCACTAACTGTCTGCACCAGTTAACTGGAACCAAACCAAAGAATTATATAATCATGCATTATTATAAGTCGTTAGTTCTGCGCGTGCTTGCATTGGTTCTGTTTGTGCTGTCTTTCTCTCGCCAACAGCAAGCTAACGTGTTCAGAGCAGCCAGCCCCAGCACCCACGGGGACCGACTCAAGACCTGGTTGGGCTCCCTGACCAGCACGTTCCTGCCCAACGCCGCTGTAGATCCCCAGCACCCAAGCAACGAGCAGCTGGACGACAACCTGAAACGACTGATGGCCCACGATCCGACGCCGAGCTACAAAGAATGGGCGAAAGTCATCCGAGCCATCGGCCACAACCTCAAGCTCCAGGCGGAGGATGCCCGGAGGAATCAGGCCCAGATTCATCGTCACCACGACCTTGCAGAACTCCACCTGGAGGTGGAGCGTAGAGAACTGACTGAAAACCTCCAACACCGTGAAGCTCCCCTAGCCAAAGCAGAGACTAAGCCGAAAGACAGACACACTAAAGCCCTGACCTGTGAAAATCATCTTAAACAGGCCCAGAAAGGAGTTATGGCTCCGAAACAACAAAGAAACTATGTGAATGAACTTGACAATGGTTACAGAGAGCTGAAAAGTGGCATGGGAGGGGAAACACACATCACAGAGTTTCCCCTAACCAGTCAAGAAGCCCTAATTCCAAATGGGGTTAAAAGTCCACTGCCCAAAACGTCCAGCGGCCAGGAAACTTTGCCAGCAGCTGTCACACCCAACTGCCAGCACCTGCAAAGGCTCTGATCCAAAAGCTTTCTGACCCTGCATCAGATCAAGGGCTCCCTGCTGCCATGGACCTAAAACGGGGCAGACTGAAAAACCCATACACTTGCTACAGCCGACTGCAAATGGCCTACTTCAGAGCACGTGGTCAGCCAGCAATGGAGGAAGATTTCATCTTCAACACTCTGTTTCTCCAGAACTGCACCCTGCGGTGAGTGATCATCTGGCAGCCTTGGCCTGCTCACGCAGCATGTCTACTCAGCAGCTGCAAAACTGGTCGATGAAGCTCACTCCAAGCAGAACACTGCTCCTGAAAAGACTGTAGAAAATCAAACCAGTTACACAGTCTCTGATCACTGCCCAGAAACCTGTCCTTTACCTTGTTGAAAGACTGAGAAATGAAGCTTGAAAGCCAAAATCAGACTCTCAAGTCACAAAGATGTGAGCTGAATGTGCAGTCGCACAGTCCAAATGAGGTCCACCTTGAACACACAGCTCCCACGCACCACACCATTGGTCGAGTGAGCCTGGTACCTCCTGTGTGCGTAGCGCAAATGGACACGTTTCTCTGTTTCACCCACAAAGACCCGCTAGACTGTTTTGAGCCCTTATTGAACGCCAGACCGCTGAAAATCTGGGCTCAAGTGTGTGAACTTCTGCCTTCCCAGTCACCCAGACCACCTGAGCCAGACGGTCAGGTCACAGAGGTCGCGGGAAATCTCCCAGCTAACCGCGGGAACCCCGTCTCAGAGCACAGTTCAAGTTCGCTACCCGGCGCACTTCAACTCACCATAGACTGTAACTCCCTCTGCTCCAAGGTCACGACAGACTCACAGCTGAATGATGTAATTACAACAGACATTATTCTCACACTGTGGGCAGACAACTCAGCCTTCAGCCACACGCTGTTAAGTGCTCTCAGTGAAGGAACACCGGACCTCCCATTTGTCAACAAGCAAACACACTTTCCACTAGACTTTCGTCTGCCAACCATGATGACTGTCAAGTACATCTGCGTTTTGAACTTCAAATGGAACAACCGGCATTCAACCCATCACTTCCTGGTCCTTCCAGACCTCCTGATGCACTCTAATGCTCACACGGACAGTGCAAATGAGTTGTTGTGGGCCCCAATGACTGTACAGCTTCCTGTTGTTCCTGTCAACACTGCCAACTTCCTGTCAGGCCAGACCACCCAACAGGTCTGCATCCTGATCAACATACAGGAACCTGTAGTACCACCTTACACCAAAGGGGGCGCTATTTGGATCAACATACAGGAAATTGTAGTACCACCTTACACCAAAGGGGGTGCTGTTTGGCTCCACACACAGGAAACGGTAGTACCACCTTACACCAAAGGGGGTGCTGTTTGGCTCAACAAGCAATGTGGTCAAACCCTAAGCCACATGCTGGGCCCCTTCACACTTTCACCTGAAGGCGTGGAACTTGGACTTGCTCTAAAAGCCACACCTCTAACTGAAGTGTCACCCTACGTAGCTCACAGCTGGCTCAACGAATGCATGGTCGCAGACATCAGCATTCCCAAAGCCTACCATCTAGAATGGATAGTGGACCACGGCCCCTATGACTTTAAACTCAGGTTAACAGTCATTAACTTAATACCAGCTGCCATGGTCCCAGAAGGAAGCTCAGACAACGCAAGGTTCACAGCATCCTTGAAGAGCATCTCCATCACTCCCATCAAACTGGTACCCACAACACAGGTGCGCAGAACGGAGCTGATGGAGGACAAACACCTTGCAGTACCCACAGTCTCTGACCAGCCCGCCTGTGAAACTCAAAAGGGCCCTGCATCTCTGACAGCCAACCTGACAGCTAACACCACAACGACAGAGCCATTCCCAAGGTTTGAGCCTAAAGGCCAACAGATCCAGAAAGATGCAAGTGCCCTAAAGAATGACGCAGACTGTCAAAGACTCAGAAACGTCTTGAACAAATTCAAAGTGACATTTGACAAAGACTTTTTAGGCTGTGGTCCCACTAAACTTCACACAGTGCATAGTGCAACACACCCAAATGCTCCTCCCACCTTCATCAGGCAGTACAAGGTCACATCGCCCACATGAACCAGTGCAGGAAACTATTCGTTTCATGGAAGAAAAAGGTGTTAGCTGCCCATGCAACAGCACCTATTCAGTCCCATCTGGTCCATTGTCAAACCAGACAGCAAGTGGCGACCCACCATCGACTTCAGGATGTCAAACCAGCAGGTGCCACTGCCACGACGTGCCAGAAAGCACAAGTCTGCACAGAGCGGAGATTCAGCTGCCTGCCAAAACTGCTATAACAGCACACCAGCGTTGACACTTGTGATACTGGTACCCCAACAACAGCGACCAGCCTGTCACAGATACCTCAAAGAGAATGCGTGCCAAGGAATGCCCACGGCCTACGTCGATGGACGTTTCTACAACCATGAAGGGCATCCCACAGGCAAATGCAGGGCACGATGGTTAAACAACCAACCCTGCCAACCACAGAACAGCAGGTGGGGTCCCCAGTCATGTCAGTATGGTGAAGCAGCAGCTACCCTCAAAACCCTTCACATTTCCTCAGCTCATAACATCAGAGAACGCATGTGCACAGACTCACACTTTGCCAGACCTTGTTTCACATGCCATCTTCCGAGCTGGAAACAGACTGGTTCCAAAACTAAACACAACATGCCGGTGAAACATCAACACATGTTCCAGACAAGTGATCACCTCACCCAAGCACACGACCTGACCGTTTACGGGAAAAGGTGAAAAGATGCTTAAAGCAACCAGGGCGTGACAAAGGCGTGAACGACCAAACTAATGCCCTTGCCAAGACTGGCACCCTGCATAACAAACTATGGTCACACCCACCCCAGTCACCCACCCTTAGTGTGGCAACAACTACCCGCAGCCAGCGGACTGTTCCCGCAACATTTCCCGCCTTACTGCCACTGCCACTGACAACCAAACTTGCCAACACTTCCATGCGAAATGCTTTGCACCACCACTCATACCCCTCCAACCTCCCGTTCACGGCATCTGGTCCCACGACGGCCCCTGGCCACAAACAACTACATGAGACCAACCACATGCTGCGTGTGGGAGTGAACTTTCTAAAATATGTCCCTGATGCCCTCACAGCGCCAAAGCTTATACTGCCACAGGGCCAAAAGGGGGGTGAACGGATATACACCCACAACACACCATGTGCCAAACACCATGGCACCAGAACTGTTTATGAGACTTTGAAACAAGTGGTGTACTGGCCCAGCATGCAGAAAGATGTGGCAGAGTATGTCAGAGAATGTCAGGTTTGCTGTCAAGTCCAAACTGCAAACGCAAGTCACAGAGCTCCACTGCAAAACCGAGGAGTCACGTTTCCACGGTCAGTCGACCAGAAAGACTGGACTGTAAAACCTCCTCTGATGCTCATGGCCATCACAGACACCATACAGGAGTCAACTCAGGTGTTCCCCACAGAACTACTGATGGCACGGCAGGTGCCACTGCCGCTGCACCTGTACCAACCAGGAGGCTCGGGTCTCATCCCAGCCTACCCCACTCATCAGCATCGCAACAAGCTCCGCCTACAGCTGAGAGAACCACTCGCAACACAGAGCCAAACCCTGCAAATCCCGGAAAGGTATTGTGATTGTTCTCTGTAATCACAGCTTCCTGCTGATCCAAACGGCGAACTCAATGAAGCAACTGTTTACAGCCTTCCCAAATGACTTTGCCCAAAAGCAGCTGGTCATGGCTCTGATGACAGACCTGATGCGAGAAGTTAGCTTCTCTATGGACAGAGTGGCTATGAATAGGATCCCTCAGTATCCTACACAAAGTGTGCTGGACTTTGCTACTGGCAGACCCACCAAAACTGTTCCAGCCCACCTCACTGACTCCCTGGGTGCTGTCATCCTACTGCACGTCGACCCTGAGCAGAATGAGTTGGCTGTCCTTCTCAATCTACCCAGCGGTGAACGAGATAACATCTCCAGACCCAAAGACAAGGTCAATATCAGGTGGTGGCAATGTAACACCCATGCCAAGAAACACACCTCAGATGTGGTAGCCCACCACAACAGCAACCCACGGCTGTGCCTGGCTCCCCACTTTTGCAGGTGTGGTTTCACCAAAGACTTGCAGTACTTCTGCCCAAACCAGCTCTTCCTCAGAAACCACACTGAAGGAATGGGCCGGTTGCAGCTTATGACCAGCAACACACGCTGCCCTGCCGAGGCCAAGCCTCGCACCCCAGTCAGCAGAGCACAAGCCGAGATTGTGGGTGATCGACTGCTCGTCCACACCCCCACTCATGCTGCCACCCTAACCTACAATCAGCACAGCACCGCCACTCGTGTCAACCTGCCCAATCCAAGTAAGTGGATCCAGGTACCCCTGGGTTCCATCCTTCATCGCAGCCATCTGGCAGTGTACTGTCTCTCAAGCAAAGAGGACCAGTCAGAACTGGAAATCCCATCCTCCTCCAGGAATCACCATAACGCCTTAGATCCAGGACTGGAACTGAGGATTGACAAAAGGGGGTCCCAGCTAAGTGACAGTACTCCCATCGATGCAGCCCTCCAAGCACTCTCACGACTGCCTGTCCTGACCAGCTCACCTAAAGCCCAAGCTTGGACTGCTGCCAACACAATCCGTTGCCTCTCCATGGCAATAAAGTACACACTCGCCCTGGGTCTGGCCTTCATCCTATCCAAAGGGACCAAAGGGATGCAAGAATCCACGGACAAGTGCCTATCTGCCCTTCCTCAAGGACCAGTAAGAACCACCTGCGGTGTGACCATCCAGATCCATGTGCCATCCAACTTGGTTAGCGTCCAACGAAGTCCGCACAGGAACTTCGTTGGCCGAAAGGGGGACTGTAACGTCTGGATGGATCCGTTCAGAGTCAATAAACTTTGGAGTTTTCAGAACGCTTTTAACCTGGTGAACTTTGTTTATAAATCACTAAATCGGCGCCGGACGGCTGTGACTTTCGGCAGGTTTGTGGGCCTGCGATGGTAAACAAAAAAAGTCCAACTTCCTCACTTTGGTGACTTCAAAGGAGCACCCCCCCCAGAGACTGACCAGATCCACATTCCAACACCCCACACACACAGGGACACACAAAAACACACACACAGACACATACAGAAACACACAATCATACATTTTTAACTGTATATGTGAACTACCACTATGCTGGAATATATATATGATATATTTTAGAGCCTATGCATGTTTCCTAGTGTTTAAATGAGTGTATTTGTGCTAGTGTGCATTTTAATAGGGGAATCCCGTCTGTAAACCATAACTTCTTGTCTATGCGTTTCTGATCTGTCGAGTTTGATCTCGTTTTAAAGCTCCGGACTTGAGCTATTCATTGAGACATGTCACAAAACGGACAAATGCATTTTTCTATGTGTTTAATGATCCTGTGAAGAACACACTCCATCTCGAAATCCGATCTGATAGCCATTAAGTATGCAAATTCAGCTAGGAGACCAAACAAAGCAACTTTGCCCGCCAAATAGTGCTGCGCCTCTATTGGCTGCTACAATTCAGGAGGTGTGTTAGCTTGGGTTTCCATAAAGACAACGACACACACCTTCGCTCGCTCTCTTGTCTCTTCGGCCCCTCTTCTTCTTCTCCTTTGTCTCCCGACTGACTCACGAGCACCTCGTGCACGGACGCCTCAGGTGACCGCGCTTCCCAACCACGCGCGCAGCTCGGGAGGACCACTTCTTTAGACTCTCTCTCTCTTCGGCTAAGTTACTTAAGCTTAAACCTCTTTTGAAAACCCCGCCAGAGAAACCCTCTCTGAAAGGACCAACCCAGCCAGGCGCATTGAAACTGCTACACACGGACTTGAACCAATAAGCAAGTATTATCATTTATCTGAATTTGTCTAAACTGATTTCTGTGCTGGCTCTCTCTTTCTCAAAAGGGTTTACGTTAACTGTGTAATTTGCCATCCTTTGATCATCTTTCTTTCCATGTCTTTTCTTCATTCTCACTCTTGTGTATATATATGTGTATACTTCTGTATATATTTTTGACGTATAATCTCGGTAGCCGTAGCTGCATATATTAAACACATAATTCATGCTCGATTGTTCTGTTGTTCTTTCAACTGAAGACCAAGTCACTTTAACGTTTTTCGATCGCTTTATGCTTTAGTTATTTTCATGGCCAGAAAATAACTCTGTTTATAATATTCTGTGAGGGACTTAGTTTGCTGGACAAACGAACAGTTTCTCTAGATAATTATTAAACCAGAACTAATCATATATGTAATTGATTATAATTCGTTGTAATTGATTCACAATATATGTTTAATTCCCTGTTGGGTTGATATATGAATCATAATTTATTCATAACCTTATGAATTATTATATTCATATTTCATCCATAAATTAATTAATAACTGTACGAACCGCTACATTCGTTACAAGGAAGCAATTTGGTAAGCACAGCACAAGACACTGTATGCGTGAAAAAACAAACAAGACTTTATTTAACTAAATCTGGTTTGGCTTGCAGGCCAGACGATGTTCGGTCCGCCGAAAGCAAAAGCAATTTCACAATGCGCGGTATTAAGTTTTGAATGGTTTGTTGGTCCAACGCCCAGTTCTCCTGTCCTTGTATGCAGTTACCATAATGTCCTTACAGTCCTTTTGTTCTCAAAGTTAGGGATTTTGGTCAGAACTTTGAGAAGTTAATTTTGCTGGTTCAAAAGTCGTACATCTTACATAAATCAATTTTGCATCAAAATACTGTAAAGAATTCATCCATCACAACCATACCAAACAGTACGCACTTTCTGTAATTGAGGTAGATTTCTTCAAATTTACCTGTAATCAACATTTTATTTTTTAAAACACACAGAAAGAATTACATAGGTTCCATAAACAAAATAAAAACATGCTTGATACATATGAAATTTTAGAGGCTGTTTTTGGTGATAAGTTCATGTCTTTTGGCAGTGTAAGGAACCCTGCATCTGCCCAAAAACGGAATCTGATGGCCTGGGCGAAGGTTAACGTGTGTATGCCTTTTCAGCGTATCTGTGAAGTTCACTTAATTTCACTCGTTTAATCCAATTTCAAATGATTGTTACACTTAGGTTGTGTTTCCAATTAGAGATTAATCATTTGTTATGTATTAATTTAGATATTTGATTATTCTGGGTATCTCATATTTTCAATTATTCTTTCATTACGGACCCATATCACTTAGAAAAGTCACTTCGGCCATTGAGTGCCTTTCACAATCACAAACTCGCCAGTTCTGATCTTAGTCAGAGGGTGCAGAGTTTACTAATGCTTTTGAGTCAAACCGCCACATGCTTGTTCATACAAAAACACTGTTCCCTTTCGTGGGAACTATCGACGCTACGTCGGATGACGTGATGGGAACCCTCTGTATTTTGTGTTCGTGAAGCACCTCTGTATCCAACCAATGAAAAGACGTGACGTCAGAGGCGGGTGACGTCACGGATCAGGAAGCTATAAAGCACACCTGAACACAAAGCACGCCAGCTTCTGTTATCTTCAGCAAGCGCTCTCTGTATCTTGTGTGTCTTATTTGGTGTTGTTTGTCTTATTACATATAAACAAGTCAAGATCTCTTCGTCTGAGGACAAGAGTATCTCACACCAATCCATATATTTATATATAAAAAAGACACGTATTATGGCGAGAAACAGCAGTGAAATGGGAGTGAGCCCAGGCAGCTCTCGAGGGAGCGTCTGTGTGCACTGTAAAAACTCGCTCTCAGGACACTGCTCCAGTGTTCCCCGCGGATCGGGTCCCGCTTCTGCTGAGGCAGGGCGGAGGCTCCGTTCGTGGGGTTCACAAATGGATCTGACAGAGGGATTAGAGACGGGCGCGCCTTTTCTCTGCCCTCACCAGCCAGGTTCAGCGCCGTCTCCCAGGTGGAAGCACGCTCTGCGGTTTCTTCCCCCGGGTTGAGGCACCGATACTCACATGTCCAGCTCTGAGGAGGTGGATATTGTGATATCGATCTGAGGATCGTCACCTCACACGGGAGTTTTGTAGCTCCACTCCTGTTGGCTTTATTCTCGAGGGATATTAAGTCTAACGCAAAGCTCGAATCTGGATTGGGTTTTCATTAAAGAATATATGGCTCAGATCTCGCGCTTGCCGAGGCAGCGCGTGGATTGAGTTTTCATTAAAGAATATATGGCTCGGATCTCGCGTTGCCGAGGCAGCGCGTAGATTGAGTTTTCATTAAAGAATATGGCTCGGATCTCGCGTTGCCGAGGCAGCGCGTAGATTAAGTCTGCAAGAATGAATATACGGCTCGGGTCTTGCGTTTGCCGAGGCTGCGCATATATCACGTGTCCGTAATTATGCATGTGTGTGTATATATATGTATATATATATTATATATTAAGGGATCTGAATAGACGGGAGTTCCCTTTCTCTCTTTCCCTAAAATACCTTGCGAATTATTACGAGCTATAACTTTTTTTTTTTTGTGTATTCTAAATATATTCAGTCTGTTCAAAAAAATATATATTTATATAAGAACTGGCTGCATTTAATTTGAGGATTAAATGAAATATTGAATACATTAAATTCTGAGGAATTTAAAAGTCCGGAGGATAGGACGTATCTGTGGACCGTCATTATCTCTCGGAAGGCTTCAAAGAAGAGGTCCTGACATTTATAGTGCAGGATCTCTCGAGGGCAGCCCCCTCCGGGGGGATTCGGATATCGGGTCCTTCTCGGTGCCCTTAGGGGACCGTGCTGTCAACCCTGCCACCAAGTGTGAGTCAGGGCGCAGCGGTTTCCACCGATCCTCCGAGGAGGGTCGGCCAGCACGTGATTCGCCTGTCTGCCGGTGCGCCGCGTCAGATGGATGAGCCAAGTGCTCAAAAAAACACCAGAGACCAGTCTCGAAGAGACTGGTTTCCTTAGTAGAATATTTGGAAGAGTGGAAAAATCTCCCGAATGTTTCGAAGTGGGTGCTGCTCATGATAGAACAGGGCTACAGAATTCAGTTCGGTTCACGACCGCCCAAGTTCAATGGGGTGCTTCCTACGGTGGTAACCCCAGAGCAGTCTCTGGTGATGGAGCAAGAAGTAATGACGCTTTTGCAAAAAGGGGCTATAGAAAGGGTTTCCCCTCCCAGCAAAATGTCGGGCTTTTACAGCCGCTACTTCATTGTTCCGAAGAAGGATGGAGGGTTGCGTCCGATCATAGATTTACGTGTGTTAAATCGATCTGTAAGGAAATTGAAGTTCAAAATGCTTACACTCAGACAGATCATCCCTCAGATCAGGTCCGAGGACTGGTTTGTAGCGATAGATCTGAAAGACGCATACTTTCATGTATCCATCCATCCTTCACACAGGAAGTTCCTCAGGTTTGCTTTCGGGGGCGAAGCTTACCAATACAGGGTTCTTCCGTTCGGCCTATCCCTCTCACCCCGCACGTTCACGAAGTGCGTGGTTGCAGCGCTTGGCTCCGCTGAGACTCCAGTGCATCCGCGTGCTGAACTATATCGACGATTGGTTGATACTAGCTCAAACAGAACGATTGGCAGTTCAACATCGAGATGTTGTTCTGTCGCACATGAAGAGGCTTGGGCTGAGGCTCAACGCCAAAAAGAGTGTGCTGGTCCCGAGTCAGGCTTGCAAACTACTTAGGTGTAATCTGGGATTCCACCACGATGCAGGCGCAGTTGTCCCCTGCTCGTGTGAGTTCCATTCTCGGGGCCGTGAAAGGGGTGAAGTTAGGCCAGTCACTCACTGTAAAACAGTTTCAGAGACTGTTGGGTCTGATGGCAGCTGCGTCCAACGTTATTACTTTTGGCCTCCTGCACATGAGACCCTTACAGTGGTGGCTCAGGACCAAGGGGTTTTCCCCGAGGGGAAATCCTTTTCGCATGATCAAAGTCACGCGGCGATGCCTTCGTGCTCTGGTCATGTGGAGAAAGCCTTGGTTCCTAACCCAGGGACCCGTGCTGGGGACTTCTGGTCATCGTGTAATGCTTACGACAGATGCTTCCCTCACGGGCTGGGGAGCGGTCATGAGTGGCCGCTCAGCTCGGGGTCTGTGGGAGGACCATCAGCGCTCCTGGCACATAAATCGGCTGGAGATGATGGCGGTGTTCCTTGCACTAAAACACTTCCTCCCTGCCCTGAGAGACCATCATGTGCTGGTCCGTACGGACAACACTGCGGTGGTCTCGTACATCAACCATCAGGGGGGTTTGCGGTCTCGCCTATTATCCAAGCTGGCCAGTCGCATCCTCCTCTGGTCCCAGGGAAAGCTCCTCTCGCTGAGAGCAGCTTACATCCCCGGGCGGTTGAATGTGGGAGCAGGACGCCCTGTCGAGGCAGGGCGCGAGACCGGGGGAATGGAAACTCCACACCGAGGTGATGGAGTTGATATGGAAAACTTTCGGTCGAGCTCAAGTCGATCTATTTGCCACAGAGGAGTCAGCTCAGTGCCCTCTGTGGTACTCACTTCAGCACCCAGCACCTCTAGGGCTGGATGCCATGCTACAGACGTGGCCGAAGGCTGCGTCTGTATGCGTTCCCCCAGTCTCATTGCTCCCGGGAGTTCTGGAGAAGGTTCGCCAGGAGAAGGTCGACCTAATATTGGTGGCCCCTTACTGGCCGACCAGAATATGGTTTTCGGACATAATGTCTCTACTTCACGGCTCTCCCTTAGAGCTTCCTCTCAGGCAGGATCTCCTGTCTCAAGCGGGCAGCACGATTCTCCATCCCCGCCCAGAAATGTGGAAACTGTGGGCCTGGCCCCTGAGGGGGCAAGGCTCATAGGAACTGGTCTCTCAACCGAGGTTGTGGAGACCATCCTTCACTCCAGAGCTCCCTCCACGAGGAAGTTGTACTTATATAAATGGAAATTGTTCTCTGTGTGGTGTGAACAGCATAATTTGGACCCGGTCCATTCTTCTGTCTTTGACGTGCTTCAGTTCCTTCAGGAAAAGTTCTCGGAAGGTTTAACCCCTTCCACGCTTATATGTGGCCGCTATTTCGGCTCATCATATCCCTGTAGGGGGCTCCTCGCTGGGTCGAGACCCCCTAGTAGTACGCTTCCTCCGTGGTGCACTCAGGTTGAGACCTGTGGTGCGCACAAAGACCCCGACCTGGGACCTCACTATTGTGCTCCAAGGGCTGGCTGAGGCTCCCTTCGAGCCAATAGAGGAGGTGTCAGACAAGTTCTTGACACTTAAAACTATCTTTCTCTTGGCCGTCTCTCTTTGAAGAGAATTGGTGATTTACAAGCGCTGTCAGTCGCTCCATCTTGTCTTGAGTTTGCGCCTGGTATGGTGAAAGCCTTTCTGCATACCAGGCCGGGCTATGTTCCAAAGGTTCCGATGAGGGTCCCAGGCCCCATTGTACTTGAGGCTTTCTGCCCGCCTCCTTTCGCAAAGTTGGATCAGGAAAGGAAGAATATGCTTTGCCCTGTAAGAGCATTAGATGCGTATGTTCACAGAGCTGCCCTGTGGAGAAAAACAGAACAATTGTTTGTATGTTATGGGTCCCCTAAGAAGGGGGGCCCAGCATCTAAACAGCGGATGAGCAAGTGGGTGGTCGAGGCCATCTCACTTGCGTATGAGACGGTGGGGCGCCCGTGTCCTTTGATGGTGCAGGCTCACTCCATGAGAGGTATGGCCGCGTCCAGAGCTCTCCTATCTGGTGTCTCTATGGACGACATTTGTGGTGCGGCTGGATGGTCATCCCAGCACACCTTTATCAGATTTTACAATCTTCACCGTTAACATCACTCCAGGGGCCAGGGTGCTACAAGATAGCAGCCAGGCACTCGGAGAGATGGCGTAGTTGGGATTGCGTTCCCATCACGTCATCCGACGTAGCGTCGATAGTTCCCACGAAAGGGAACGTCTCGGGTTACGAGTGTAACCCTTGTTCCCTGAGTAAGGGAACGAGACGCTACGTCACGTGGCCGTATCTCCTGCATACCTGGTGCGCTTGCTTCAGACATTTTACAGAAGCTGGCGTACTTTGTGTTCAGGTGTGCTTTATAGCTTCCTGATCCGTGACGTCACCCGCCTCTGACGTCACGTCTTTTCATTGGTTGGATACAGAGGTGCTTCACGAACACAAAATACAGAGGGTTCCCATCACGTCATTCCGACGTAGCGTCTCGTTCCCTTACTCAGGGAACAAGGGTTACACTCGTAACCCGAGACGTTTTCTTAGTCACGGTACTGCAACTTGCAAAGCCAGTTGACAGACAAAAATCAAAAAGTCCCATGATGTGCAACATGCTCCTTTCATTGAGCCTTTAGTTTTAATCTATCCTGACGCAGATTTGCGGAAATATGGACTCAAATAATCTACTGGTCATAATGATTTCAGAAGAATCCAGAGTAGATCAAATATAACATTTTATTTGTCAAGTAAAAATGTATCATGTCAATTTCATAGTTGGACAATTAGAAGCCAATTCAAAAATAATAAATGCATAACATTAGTTGAAATGCACATGCACACAGTGGTGGATTAGTGTTTGAAGGCACTTGTCCATCACTGTGTGGGGGCCTCTGGCTACAGAAAATTCCATATGACTGCTTTGCAATTTACCTTGTATACAGACCAGAACAAAAGGGTTATAAATATTTACTACACCAACACCTGTTTTGGGGGGAGAGGAGTGGGTTTTCACAAAAGGCACCACCCAAAAAGAGGACAGAATTTTCCTTAGTTTTCAATCTTCTTCATAATACCAGTGACTGCTGTGAAACTGAGACCATTTTACCAATCACACTGAGACATTTGAAATGATACCAAAGGAAAGGAAAAACAATATATATACAAGTTACATTATACATCTTGAAGAACTTTCAGTGACTTGAATCAGGGGGTAGGGATGGTCCTTTGCTATTTCTTTGAGATCTTCTCTCCAGATGAGTTTTATTGCTTTATTGCAGGATGCTTGATCTCTGTTTTTGTCTAGCAGGAAAATCAAGTCAATTCTCTAAATTGTCTCTGTCTCTGAAACTTTGGAATGTCTTTTGAAATGCAAAGCTGGGCAAAAGGGAATGTTTCCCATGATGACCTGCTGTGACTTTCACCTCGAGATGTGTCACAAGTCCGAGTTTCCTGATAACAGTGGGAATTTATGCCTTGTATCTTGGGGTTTGTTGATCCATCTGTTCCTTAAAGTCAACACAGCGAAAGAGAGTCTCTTTGATCTTTTGCTCTGTTACTACAATCAAATGCATTTGTAATTAAGTAGACATTGAGGGGCCGTCTTCGATTGGACATTTTAGTTGCCAGTCCAACTTTATGGCTCACAAATGGTTCAATAGGTGAATGAGTTGACTCTTTGATCTTTGGAATGTGGAGTTGGTGGGCTTTGTTCAGGAATAATCCTACAACTATCTGCACAAGCTAATCAACTAGCCGTTCACCAACACCAACTAACCCATTTAACATCATTAACAGAGGAACTGGTGAGAACCTTGCAGGTGTTGGAAACTTTTTCCTCGTCGAAGCAGAGACCAGGAGATGTTGGGATATCTTTCAAGCAGAAGTTACTCTTTATTGAGAAACACGCTGTGCATCGCTGTAGTCATCCAAGTCTAACTAAGGCAGTGTACTTGGTAGTTCATATACATTCAAGGGGGAGGGATACATAGAGTAGAGGTGGAGACAATATAAACAAAGCATGCCAAGACAGTGCAGGAACCAGCCATGATCTAATCAGCATAACTGTGTCATTCATATGCATAGGTGCTAATCCAATCAGTCTGACAGTATCGCCCATACCTTTACATTATCATAGAGACAAAAGCACCGCTGTATCTTGAGCTTGTCCTGCCAAATGGTCAGGAAGTGCATGAAGACAAAAGGTTTATGTCACACACACCTGAGCTGCCTGCCTTGATCTCCTTAGAATGTCATTATCTTTACCTTAACATGCTTCACGAGTTCACATTTACATATAATTAAGTACAGTAAGGGTTATGCATATTTGGCGTGCTGTCCGGGGGGAGGGCTCCGAGCTTGGAAATTTTGGCCCGAACCCAGAGTACTCCCCCCCCTTCGTTGAGATAGAAGTAGATAGAACTGAAGTGAGGAGAAGGGGTGGAGGAGGGATGCTGATGAACTGTCAGACGAACAGAGGTAAGTCTGCTGTATTTATACCTCTTGTCCTGATTGCATTGATTAACTGAATGCTCTCCACCTGAGCTAGTTAGGTTAATTATCTGCACCTGTTCCTCCCGAACCTTGTTTAATAAAACATCATTAAATACAATATACTTCACCTTAGTAATTCATGTGAGGTTATGTCAGGATGTAGGATCAACAGATCTTAAACAGATTATTAAACTTGTAATCCCACACAGGGCTTGAATCTGATTTCCACAGCACCAGTGGCTGTTCCCACCAGCGCACCTGTCAATAGTTCAACCAACCCACCACCTACAGTTAACCCTCGACTGGCATTCCCAGAGTAGTTTGACGGTGAACCCACCAAATGCAAAGGATTTCTGCTACAGTGTTCACTGTTCGTCAATAAACAACACGCATTATACCCCACCAACTCAAGTGAGATTGCGTTCATATGCTCGTTGCTTACCAGAAAAGCCTTAGACTGAATCACTGCTGTCTGGAGAACGGATGGTTCAAGTTTCCCCTCTTTTGACATTTTTGTACAACGTTTCAAAGAAGTGTTCGAACACTCGGCTGGAGGAAGGAGTGCTGAGGAGCAGCTTCTCGCTCTGAGTCAGGGAAGAGGAACAGCTGCTAAATATGCTCTGGCCTTCCGTATACTCGCTGCACAAACTGAGTGGATAGAGGACACCTTAATGCTGCTTTTTCAGCGGGGGTTAAGTCTGGATTTGCAGGCCGAGCTAGCCTTTCACGATAACGGAAAAACTCTGAATTAATTAATTGAATTAACCATCCAAATTGATAATCAGGTGCGCTCACGCTGACCCACTCGCACTATGCAAGTCTCTTCATTCTCTCCCGCTCCCTGTACGGAACACATGCAACTTGGCTACACTCACCTGTCTCCTGAGGAATGAGAACGCCGAATTCATCTACACTTGTGCATGTACTGCGGTGAATCCGGTCATCTCAAATCATCAGTTCAACCCACTGCAGCTAATGCAATAACAGTGAGTGCCGATGTCCAGTACAAACATTCCACATCCTGTGTTAAAATACCATTAAAATTGTTTATCGGCAGCAAGAGTGTGTTTGTAGATGATTTACTGGCCTCTGGGGCAGTGGGCAATTTCATATCTAACGAGTTTGCTCACAAACATAACCTCGCTTTAACCCCATGTACTTCTCGTTTGGCAGTGGAGGCGCTAGATGGCCCGCCCCTCGGACAGGGAAAAATCACTCAAGTCAACAGTCATCTACGGATGCAAGCCGGCATACCTAATAATGAGACTCTCGAGTTCTATGTCATTAATTCTCCAACCCATCCTTTGATCCTTGGTCTACCATAGCTATGCAAACACGATCCACACATCTCTTGGAGGGAAGGTGAAATCAATTTGACAGTGGGGCTTAACCTGTTACAATCACTGTCTCATTCACAGTTCACCAATACTTGTCAGTAACATCACCTTAACCAGAAAAAAACCGGAGATACCCAGACTTCCCCACTAATATGCTGATCTTTGTGAGGCTTTCAGCAAGGTAAAGGCTTCACAACTACATCCTCATCATTCTTGTTATTATTCAATCGAACTACTTCCCGACAGCACCCCACCAAGAGGAAGAACATTCCCTTTGTCTCAACCTGAGTCAGAATCCATGAAGAAATATATCAAGGAGGAGATAGATGTCAAAAGGCTTTATCCGACCCTCTACCTCACCAGCTTCAGCCGGCTTTTTCCTTGTGAAGAAGAAAGATGCCTGTCTCAGGCCATGTATCCCCCACAGACTGCTATCGGGGATAGAGCTCAAATAGCGACATCACTGTGGTATCCTGAAGTTCAGATACCAAATTCCTAAAAAAAAAATATAAAAATGTATATTTTATTTGTTTACCTCCATGTCATGTGACCATTAACTTACATCAGAGAACAGAGAAGGCCATTCCATTTTTTATTATTATTATTATTATTATCGCGGCACGCCTTTTATAATAATAATAATAGCGCGTAATAATTAGGCTACTATTAATGTAATTATGACGACAGTGGGTTGCTCAGGGACGACCTCCAAGTCGGCAGCAAGCTGTTCTGGGATGACCTCTGGGTCGGCAGCAGACTATTTTGAGATGATATCCAGGATGGCAGCGGAAGCTGCTCAGGGATGACCAAATCTGGGCCTTGAGGGATGGAGGAAGCCTTCTTCCTGGGCCTCCACCAGAAAAAACGTTTACCATAAGATATGGGCCGCTGGAAGGCAGTGGGGGGCATGGATCTTACTGCCTCAGGTGAGGGTGAGCCTCTTCGGCTACCTCTGGAGGTGCTTCCATATCCTTGGCATTTTGGTGAACTAGGAGATCCACAACGTTAAGCCCCAAAAGACAAGTGTTCCAGCCCTCTCATTAGCCACCTGTTGAGGGGCACATCAAGGGCATAGCCTTAAAAGAGCTGCCTCATTTTTGCGAGCCCCAGACCCTCTGCAGCACCGATCTAAACTCCATCACGAACTCCCTCAGGGAATCCACCCCCTGCTGACGGAGAGAGCTCAAAGACTTGAATCGGAGCATGAAAATTTTCGATCAAAGAGGGGGCAGGAGAGAGTGGAGGCTGGGGGGTGGTGAAAACCCTTTTTCCACTGAGTCCTCATCATGGCTGGATTGTTTTGCCACAGTAAGTTGTTGATGAAAGACAGCGAGGACTCAATTGCAGGAAATATAAGATGATGTTTTGGGAAAGCGTGCTTTCCAGAAATAAAACCATTTTGAGCTGAACACAAACCAGTGAAACACCGTCCAAAGGGGAAGTTCAAAAGATAACTAAACATAACTTAAAGTGTTCTGAGTTTGTCACACCGCAGAAAAATGTGTTAATAACCACCCAGCCAAATTTGAATGATTAAAAAAATCTCGAAAAAATAGGCAGCGCTCTCTGCTCTCAAATGCTGGGGGTGTGTCCGCTGTCTGCGCTGAAACCACACCCACTTGCGAGAGCTGCCGTCTCAACTGACTTGAGTCTAATGAGTCAAACATACTGATGCATATAAAAAGAATCATTTAGAGGGTTGCAAATTTTAGTAGAGTTACTGTGGACTACCTACTAATTATAACATAAGCAAACTCTGCAACTTGCACTCATTGGTGGGCACGTAGCCTACTGCCAACTGTTGTCGAGTCGACAAATGACGGTGCCGCGAGACGGGAGGATGAAGGCCGGGACAAGAGAGACTCTGTCCGGCCCCATATATCATCGGTTATCGGTGGGACGGTAGGAAGGCTGAGGCGGGAGGGGGGCCGAGGTCTGTTCAGTCACATTCACCAAAAACAGCGGATTATCTGTGAATCCCAGCTGTCTGATGAAAGTTTGTAAAATTATTCTGGTGTAGAATGATCACTTTAGAATCCTTCATATCATCGTTTTAGGAAATTTAAATAAGGAGACCGAGCATATTTGTATATTATAACAACCATGTAATATGCATTTGCGTGACAAAGGCATTACTAGCTAAATGTGCAAAGGGCTGTATAACTGTAATGACACTTGAGATTGAGCGAGTGAACCGCTGTAGCATTAGAGGCGGCGCCACGCTCGGTGCCTCATCGACAGTTATATAGTGTTAGGGGAGGGGCTATGCTCGGGGGTCCAAGTGCATCATCAGACCCCCGTTTTAGCTCCGCCCAAAAAATCCTGAGCAGACACTTGGTGAAAAACTTGTTTAACGCTCTAACTCAGTGGTTCTCAACTCCAGTCCTCGGGACCCACTGCTCTGCACATTTTGTATGTCTCTCTTATATGACACACTCAATTCAGTTCATGCAGACTCTCCTAATGAGCTGATGATCTAAATCAGGTGTGTTAAATAAGGGATACATACAAAATGTGCAGAGCAGTGGGTCCCGAGGACTGGAGTTGAGAAACACTGCTCTAACTTCACAATTAAGCATTACACAATTCACAGTCTTTGTAATGTGTTTCAGCAATACATTTGTAACATTTATAAAGTGTTTAGAAAGAATTCTCAGAATTGACTTTACAGGGACTTTAACTCAGACTTGTTTTGGAACTGACATGAGGGAACATCAAACACACAAACGTAACACAGCATGTAAAGCCCGGGATACACTGCACGATTTTTGGCTGTCCCAGATGAAAGATTGCCATTGTGAAACAATCGTGGCAATTTCTGTGATCGTAGCAATTTCTGTGATCATGGCTCTTAACACTCGGCTGGTCACGCCAGCGATACCACCTTGCTTTTTTATCATCAGTATGAAAGAGACTCAAAATACTCTGTCAATTATGCATATACAATTAAGAGTTATACACCATTTTAATCTGTGAAATATCTTCTTTTATTTGTGTACACTCAGAGTAAAAAAAAAAATAAATGTTGTGCTTTTTGCAAAATAAAGAAAACTAACATGATGCGAGAGCTGCAGTCTCTCTCTGAATGAAGTCCAATCTTATAGTTCTCAGAAAATTAACTGTTAACTTAGTGAATACTACACAAATTCTGGGCAATACATGTATCACCTTATTGTGTATTTATTATCTTCAAAAGTGTTTATTTGCATGTTATAGCCATGGTTAGCGATCTCTGGAAGCCTCTGTTAGTTCCTGGAATGTCACATGGTATGCCTGTTCTTCACTGAGTCATTTGTGGACTAAATGTGCACAGAGCGCCCTCCGGCTGCAAGTATGAATTGAAAACACAGTATCCAGCGCTCATAGTGATGGCAATAAATAATGATTAAATATTACTAGAAAATTGACATAAACATATGAGAATCCATCAATATTTCTCCAAATGTGCATGCTTTTAAGATAAAAGCCTATATGAAATGCCATAGAGGTAACATGAAATGTTCAGACACTTTGCATCACAGAAATACATTATATTTTAAAGTATATTAAGATAGAAAACCATTATTTTGATTTGTAATAGTATTTCACAGTATATTTCACAGCTGTTTTTTCTGTATGTTTGATATACAGCATGATGAGCTTGAGGCTTCTTTTAAAAACATTATAATAGTAATGCGTCCAATCTTTTGACTGGTACTGTAATTTAAAATATAATAGGCCTATACAAATTTTTCTTCACATGATGCATGAGATCACAAAAATCATGTTTTCTTGTTAAGAGTGGACATTACATTAACTTTAATACAATAGCTGATGTGATCCTGTTATCAGAGGGTATTTTCACATAGCCTACCTGACTGAAAAGGCTCGTTATCCAGGTCATTATGCGGGTCTTTGTCTTCTCAGGTGTGAATCACAGCATTATTCATGAAGATTCATGCCTCCATGCATACTGTGTGTCTTGACAAAAAGTGTCTTACAAAATTTCAATCAATATATTGTTTTATATGAACGAGTAGGCAGGATATTTTTTTTTACATAATTTTGAAGCAAAAATTCTAGTCTACAACCTCCAATACCCAGAAGTCTTGTGAACACATATTTAATATTTGTTTTTTGGCCTTATTTCAGTGACTTTTTTGTTTTTTTCAATAACCACACATAAACATATTCCTTCAAAAATACAAACATGTACATACATGTTGCTCACATATTATGGTAGCCTAGCTTGTGCTGAATACAGTGTAATGACACTTCTTCCATTAATATGTTTATGAACAATTAAAAAAAGCACAAATATCAGGGTGTCAAAACTTCTCCGAAACTTCACCAAATCTTTATTAAAAGATTAAATTATAAAAAAATAATTTTTTTTTTTTTGCAAAATTAGAAAACTAATGAACACTCAACAAAACAAGCCCAGAACAGGAAAATCCACCAACAGGGGCCTGTACCATGAAGCTGGATTCACTGGCTAGCCAGGTAAGTTTCAGATTAGTTTGGCCCAATTCTGGGTTTTAGGTACCATGAAAGTGACTTGGCTTTTAGCGGTGTTCATCACCATAATAACTTGCACCCCACGGCTAACCTCTCAACTGGTGATAAAATTGTCTGGCTTTAATAATAATTACTTAAAATTTTAGTTTAACAGTTATTATTAGGCATTTAGTTCCAATGAATATTAATATATACAGATCATATGTAATATAAATAAGCTGTAAATAAACTTTAAATATGATATAACCTTACATGTTTGAGTCTCTATCTGTTATAACAGAGACATGGAGGCAGGAGTAAAAGCAATGCTGGTAAGTTTATGTCACGGAAAAGAAGACTGGATACAATTGCAAGTTAATATCTCTTTAATAGAGCTTCACGCCAGGTAAGTAGACCACAAAACACACAGCAGCAACACAGACAGCAGGAGAGGGGTAACACAGGGACTTCGATGGGCGATGAAGTGTCCGTGATGAATGATGGTCCTGAATGGTGAGTCCGTGTGTCCGTGTGAGTATCCGTGAATGAAATCCAGAACGAGTAATCCAACGAGACAGACAGGTAACAGGAAACAGCGACGAGAATCCAGTCCAGGAACAAGAAACACGAGAAACAACGGGACAACACCAGGACTACAACAAACGATCTGACAAACATGAGACGAAAGACAAGGCGTTAAATAGGCAGGTGTAATGATCCACAGCTGCCGCTGATCAGCAATCAGCGGCGACGCCCACACAGAACAATCAAGTGACACATCCCAAAACCTACACACAGACAACAGTATGAGACAGCGGATTAGTGAACCGTGACAGTACCCTCCCTCCTAGGAACGCCTCACGGCGTTCCCAGAACTCCTTACCTGTTGATTGTAATCATCAATAAGGGAGTGATCCAGAATGTCCCTAGCAGGAACCCAACTTCTCTCCTCCGGACCGTAACCTTCCCAGTCCACCAAGTACTGGAATCCGCGTCCCCTCCGCCTAGAGTCCAGAATACGATTAACCGAATAGGTTGGTTCCCCGTCTACGAGTCGCGGCGGAGGAGGAACCGGAGTAGGCGGATTAAGATGAGAACGGTAAACAGGTTTAATTTTGGACACATGAAAGGCGGATGAATCCTCCTGTACGCCGGAGGCAATTTGAGGCGGACTGCCACTGGACTAATAATTTTAGTGACAGTAAACGGGCCAATGAATTTGGGAGCAAGCTTATTGGCAACGGAGCGGAGCGGAATGTTCTTAGTAGAAAGCCACACTTTTTGACCCACGACGTATACGGGAGGCTTCGACCGGTGGCGGTCGGTCTTAGCCTTGGTACGCGCCCTCACTTGCAGCAGAGTCTCGCGGGCTCTGTTCCAAGTGTGGCGGCACCTCTGGACGAAGGCGTGAGCGGAGGGGACCGCGACCTCGGACTCCAGACTGGGAAACACAGGTGGCTGGTAACCTAGACTACATTCAAATGGAGAAAGGCCCGTAGAAGACACTGGCAATGAATTGTGAGCGTACTCAATCATAGAGAGTTGTTGACTCCAGGAGGAAGGATTCTTGGACGCCAAACATCGCAACATTCGCTCTAAATCTTGGTTGGCCCTCTCAGTCTGACCATTGGTCTGGGGATGGAACCCAGAGGAAAGACTAGCCGTCGCCCCCAGTAACTTACAAAACTCCTGCCAGAATTTGGACACAAATTGGGGACCCCTGTCAGAAACCACATCCACCGGGAGGCCATGTAACCGGAAGATGTGATCAATGACCGCAACCGCTGTCTCCTTAGCAGAGGGTAATTTGGCTAAGGGTATAAAATGGGTCGCCTTCGAGAATCGGTCCACCACGGTCAAAACAACTGTATACCCTTGGGAGGGTGGAGGGCGGTAACAAAATCTAGTGCGATATGGGACCAGGGTCTCGAAGGGACAGACAGAGGTTGGAGTAACCCATCTGGAGGTCGGTTGGAAGTCTTACCAGTGGCACAAACTGAACAAGCCAAAACAAAACTGCGAATATCACGAGCCATAGCTGGCCACCAGAATCGTTGCTTGACCAAAAATCTAGTTCGATTAACCCCTGGATGGCAAGCCTCGTTGGAACAATGACCCACTTGATAACGCAGGACCTTAGCCCCTCCGGCACAAACAAACGGTTCGGTGGGCATACGGGCGGAGGCATTACCCCTTCTAAGGCCGCTAGGACCTTCGATTCGACCTCCCATGTAAGAGTGGAGACCACTAACGTCTCGGGAAGAATACACTCGGGAGTGGACGGGCGTTCGGAAGGGTCAAAAATACGAGAAAGAGAATCGGGCTTGATGTTTTTGGAGCCCGGGCGGTACGATAGAGTAAAGTCAAAACGTCCGAAAAAAAGTGCCCACCGAGCCTGCCTAGAGTTGAGCCTTTTAGCCGATCGTATATACTCTAAATTCTTGTGATCAGTCCAAACAATAAAGGGAACCCCGATCCCTCTAACCAGTGACGCCATTCTTCCAACGCTAATTTGACTGCCAACAACTCTCTGTTACCAATGTCGTAATTGCGTTCGGCGGGAGATAAACGATGCGAAAAATACGCGCATGGATGCATCTTGTCGTCTGAGGGAGATCGCTGGGAAAGAACTGCACCTACCCCCACCTCTGACGCATCGACCTCCACCACGAACTGACGCGAAGGATCAGGGGCAATCAAAATGGGAGCCGAAACGAAGCGGCTCTTCAGTTTGGCAAATGCAGCGTGGGCTGCATCTGACCACCTGAAGGTCGTTCTGGGGGAGGTCAAGGCGGTCAGAGGCGCGGCTAGTTGGCTGAAATTGCGAATAAAACGCCGGTAAAAATTAGCGAAACCCAGAAACCGCTGTAGGGCCTTACGGGAATCTGGGTTTGGCCAATCCACCACAGCCTTAACCTTGTCAGGATCCATGCGAATTCCCTCAGACGAGACGATGTACCCTAGAAAAGAAACAGACTGTGCATGAAATTCGCATTTCTCCGCCTTGACAAAAAGCCCATTCTCTAGCAGCCGCTGAAGCACTCGTCTGACGTGTTGAACGTGCTCCTGGAGAGACGACGAAAAAATCAATATGTCGTCCAGGTAGACATATATGAACTGGTCAACCATGTCTCTCAACACGTCATTGACGAGTGCCTGGAAGACCGCAGGCGAGTTGGACAGCCCGAAGGGCATGACCAAGTATTCAAAGTGCCCTCTGGGGGTGTTAAAAGCGGTCTTCCACTCATCCCCTTCCTGATGCGGACCAAATGATAAGCGTTCCTTAAGTCCAATTTAGTGAAAACGGACGCTCCTTGCAACCTCTCGAAGGCTGAAGACATCAACGGCAAAGGGTAGGTATTCTTTACCGTGATGTTGTTCAGCCCTCGGTAATCAATACAAGGTCGCAAAGATCCGTCCTTCTTCCCCACAAAAAAGAACCCCGCCCCGCTGGAGATGAGAAAGGGCGGATGAACTTAGCCGCTAGAGAATCAGAAATATATTTCTCCATGGCCTCCCTCTCGGGAACAGACAGAGAGTAAAGTTTGCCTTTAGGCGGAGACTTACCGGGAACTAAATCTATCGCACAGTCATAGGGACGATGAGGAGGAAGAGAAGCAGCCCGGGACTTACTGAACACTTCCTTCAGATCGATGTACTCCATGGGCACGTTAGACAAATCCTCCGCCTCCTCCTGCAAAACAGAAACAGACACCGTGGGACAAGCAGACAAAAGACAAGACTTGTGACACTGGGTGCTCCACTCAGTGATGGTTCCTTGTTGCCAGTCGATGCGGGGATTGTGTTTAGTGAGCCAGGGATGTCCAAGAACAACAGGTGCATGAGGTGAGTCCATGAGCAGAAATTGGGACTTGTCAGTGTGATTACCAGATGTGACGAGGGTGATGAAGTCCGTAGTATGGGAAACACTGGGGAGAGACTGTCCATTGAGAGCGTTGACTGATATGGAGTGCGTCAGAGGTGATGTGGGTAAACCGTGTTGTCGTGCGAAAGAAATGTCCATGAAGTTGCCCTCCGCCCCAGAGTCCAGAAGTGCGTCGCAGGTGATGTTATGCGTTGCCCATCTCAGTCTTACCGGAAGGAGGGTGGCTGGCGAGGACTTCTCGGCGGAGATCCCGCCCGATAGTAGCCTCGAATTTACTATCGGGCTTGGTCTTTTACCGGGCAGGTAAAAGACTTGGTCTTTTGCTCTCCCCACCTGCATGGGCTCAGGATCGGAAACAGGACCGACCGTATCCACCACGGAGGAAAAACGACTGCCGCCTCCGCTGTGTTTCTCTCCAGACTCTTCCAAAAGCTCTAACCTCTTTAAACGAGAGTCCACACGTAGAGCGAGTTCAACCAGTCCATTGAAGGTCTTAGGTAGGTCCAGTGTGTAGATTTCACGGTGGATACGATCGGCCAGCCCATGCAGGAACACATCCCACTGCGCCTCCTCGTTCCACCGGCACTCCGCCGCGAGGGTGCGGAACTGAATGGTATAGTCGGTGTGTCCGTGTGAGTATCCGTGAATGAAATCCAGAACGAGTAATCCAACGAGACAGACAGGTAACAGGAAACAGCGACGAGAATCCAGTCCAGGAACAAGAAACACGAGAAACAACGGGACAACACCAGGACTACAACAAACGATCTGACAAACTTGAGACGAAAGACAAGGCGTTAAATAGGCAGGTGTAATGATCCACAGCTGCCGCTGATCAGCAATCAGCGGCGACGCCCACACAGAACAATCAAGTGACACATCCAAAACCTACACACAGACAACAGTATGAGACAGCGGATTAGTGAACCGTGACAGTTTATTTGTGAAACAGTAGAGCAGATGGTGAAACAGAGAGTTAATAGCAGTTCTTGAATGGATGATGGAATGTGATACTGTCCTTTGATGCTTTGCAGATGCAGACGGAGAGATGAGTAGAGGGATGACGGCGGAGACACTCACACACACAAGCAGGTAGGCACACGAGGGGACCAGAAGACGAAGGAGCTGAAGGAGACGACTGGAGCAGGTAAGTATGGCGTTTAGGAGTCCTTGAGGTAAGCATACAGATGCTGTAGTGCAAACGAGACCGGACAAATGCTGTGTGTGAGTGTGGGTGCTTTATAGTGCTGATGATTGCAGTGATGATGAGGTGCAGGTGACGGTGATCAGAACTCGGGTGATTGAGTGCGTGGGTAAGGCAGTGAGGTGGAACCTGATGTGTCTGTGACAGTACCCCCCCTCCCACGGCCCGCTCCTGAGGGCCGCGGACCCCGACGTCGTGGTGGTCGTCCTCTAGGGCGTGGGGCAGGTCTGTCCGGATGGTTGGTGTGGAAGGTCTGTAACAGAATAGGATCAAGGATATCATTCTTGGGAACCCATGAGCGTTCCTCGGGGCCATAGCCTTCCCAGTCGACCAGATACTCGAGTTGACCACCACGGCGCCAGGAATCCAGAATCTCGTGTACGACGTAAGCAGTGCCATCATCCAGGATGAGTGGAAGGGGGGGCTCGGCGGCTGCCACGTCAGGAACGTTGGAGGGTTCCCCATCCCAGGGGAACAGTGGGGGTTGGTAACCGAGTACGCACTGAAACGGTGTTAATCCAGTTGTGGCTTGACGGAGGGAGTTTTGTGCGTACTCGGCCCAACCCAGGTACTGGTTCCAGGAGTTCTGGTGGCCGTGACAGAAGGTACGCAGGAAGCGGCCTATCTCCTGGATCTTCCGTTCCGTCTGCCCGTTCGACTGAGGATGGTATCCAGATGACAGGCTGACGGTCACACCCAGGAGTGAGAAGAACGCCTTCCAGACGTGGGAGATAAACTGGGGTCCTCTGTCGGAGACGATGTCTTCGGGTATTCCGTAGTAACGAAAAACATGGTTGAATAACAGTTCTGCAGTGGTCAGGGCAGTAGGTAGACCCTCCAGGGGGATCAGACGGCAGGATTTTGAGAAGCGGTCTACCACTACCAGGATGCAAGTGTGACCATCAGACTCAGGGAGATCGGTGACGAAGTCCACTCCCAGGTGTGACCAGGGTCTCTCAGGAACGGGCAGAGGATGGAGCTTGCCGGTGGGAAGATGGCGTGGGCTCTTGGAGATGGCGCACTTCCTGCAGCCCTGCACGTACCTTCTGACATCGTTGGTCATGTTGGGCCACCAGAAGCGTTGTTTGAGCAACGAGAGGGTCTCATTGACCCCCGGGTGGCCAGTGCCAAGTGAAGAGTGGGTATTGTGCAGAAGTGGAGTGCGTCGTGCCCGTGTGACGTATTGCAAGCCTTGGGGGCAACCCGGCGGAGTGCGTGTGGAGGCATTGGAGGAGGGAACGGTTTCTTCGGACCATTGGATGGGGCTCACGAAGATTGACTCCGGTAGGATGGTCTCTGGGGCTTCGGGTTTTTCCTCTGGGGCATGGAGGCGAGAGAGAGCATCAGCTTTGGTGTTTTTTGAACCAGGGCGATACGTAATGGAGAAGTTGAACCTTGAGAAAAACATAGCCCAGCGAGCTTGGCGAGGGTTGAGTCTTTTGGCAGCCTTTAGATACTCAAGGTTTTTATGCTCGGTGAGAACTTGGAAAGGATGTGTAGCCCCCTCCAGCTAATGCCTCCACTCCTCTAGGGCAAGTTTGACGGCCAGGAGTTCGCGGTCACCGATGTCGTAGTTGACCTCCGTCGGGTTGAGCTTGCGGGAGAAGAAGGCGCATGGATGGAGTCTACTTGGTATCCCCTGCTGCTGCGAGAGGACCGCTCCCACTCCGGTGGTGGAGGCGTCCACCTCCACGACGAAAGGTAAGTCAGGGTTAGGGTGGACGAGGAGGGGAGCGGTGGTGAAGGCTCTCTTGAGGGTCTCGAAGGCGTTGGTGGCTTGTGGGGTCCAGGACAGAGACTTGGGCTGGTGACGGAGCAGGTTGGTAAGTGGACTGACGATGGTACTGTAGTTCTTGATGAATCGGCGGTAGAAGTTGGAGAATCCTAGGAAACGTTGGAGTTCTTTAATTGTTGATTGGAGTGGGCCAGGCTTTGGATAACGGAGACCTTCCCCTCGTCCATCCGGATGCCACTGTGGTCAATCACGTACCCCAGGAACTGGACGGAGGGCTGGTGGAAGGAGCACTTTTCAGCTTTGAGGAAGAGTTGGAATTGCCGTAAGCGTTGAAGGACCTCCGCAACGTGGTGGCGATGTTCGGCCAAGCTCCGGGAGTAGATGAGGATGTCGTCAATATACACCAGAACGAACTTGTGGAGAAACTCCCGGAGCACCTCATGTATGAAATCCTGGAATACGGAGGGGGCGTTGACCAGGCCATACGGCATTACAAGGTATTCGTAGTGTCCGGTGGGCGTGACGAAGGCGGTCTTCCACTCGTCCCCCTCACGTATCCGGATGAGGTTATATGCGCTGCGGAGGTCCAACTTGGTGAACACAGTGGCACCGCGGAGATGTTCCAGGGCCGCTGGGACGAGGGGAAGTGGGTAGCGGAACTTGACAGTTATTTTGTTGAGGGCACGGTAGTCTATGCAGGGCCGCAAGCCTCCGTCCTTCTTAGCCACAAAAAAGAAGCTTGAAGCAGCAGGGGAAGTAGACGGGCGGATGTAACCTTGACTGAGGGCCTCTTTGATGTATTCCTCCATGGCCTTCTCCTCCGGTATTGACAGGGGGTAAATGCGTCCCCTGGGCACTGGCTCACCCGGTAGCAGATCGATGGCACAGTCCCATGGCCGGTGTGGAGGAAGCTTGGAGGCGCGTTGCGGGCAGAAAACGTCACTGAAGTGGGCGTAGTCCGGGGGAACATCCACGGAGCGCTTCTCTACAGGACTTTCGATGGACGTGGCATTGATAGAGAGAGTCTTGGAGAGTGGAGATCTCGGAACAGGAAGTTCTGGGAAGCAGTCAGGAAAGCAATGGTCGTCCCACTTCAGGACTTCGCCCGTGCGCCAGGAGATGGTGGGACTGTGTTTTTCCAGCCAGGGGCGCCCTAGAACCACGTCAGTGGTGGACTCCTCCAGAACCAGCAGATAGATGTTTTCAGTGTGTAGCATGCCCACGTGGAGTTGAAGTGGTCCAGCACAATGACGGACGGTCTAACGGCTCAGGGGTTTGCCCGTGATGGAGTGGATTTGATAGTTAACCGGAGACGGGGAGATCTTGAGCTTGAGTTGTCAACAGAGGGTGCCGGAGATGAAGTTTCCTGCTGACCCTGAGTCGAGGAGCGCCATCACTGGAACAGAGGTATTTGCAGCAGTAAGGGTTATCATGGTAGTGAGTGGTTGCATTTTCTGAATGGAAGGAATTATTGCACTCACCACGGGCCGAGGAGGACGGGTTGGGCATGTAGAGATGACATGCCCCGATAATCCACAGTATAGACACAAGTTCAGAGTCAATCTTCTTTGTCTTTCACTAGCAGAGAGGCGTGAGTGATCTACTTGCATTGGCTGGTTCTGGAGGGCTGACGGGCTCGGACCGACGGAGGAGGATGGTAGACGGTAACTGGCCCTGGTGCTCGAGGAGACACGACTGCATACGAGAACCCACGCGGATGGCGAGTTGGATGAAGCGTTCGAGTCCTATGGAGTCCTCGTATGCAGCAAGATGCAGCCGCACATTAGGCTCCAATCCCTGACGGAAAGTGGTGATAAGGGCTTGTTCATTCCATCCGCTGGTGGCGGCTAGCGTTCTAAACTGCAAGGCATATTCGTTAACAGAAAGATTTGCTTGTTTCAGATTATAGAGTTTCTCACCAGTCGAAGAATCGGTCAGTGGTTTCCCGAAAACCTCACGGAAGTGAGAGACGAACGCCGAATATGACTTGACAACGGAGCCCTTCTGAGTCCATAGCGAGTCTGCCCATTGTAGGGCCTTACATTGCAGTTGTGAAATGATGAACGCAATTTTAGCCGTGTCGGTGGGGTAGAAGTGCAGCTGCATCTCCAGGACCAGTTCGCATTGGAGAAGGAATCCGCTGCAGTCCTCCGCTGATCCAGAGTAGGGCGCCGGTTTGGCCATGGGACTGGCGGTGAAAGCTGGCGAAGAAGCGGTGATGGCAGGTGCGGAAGTAGCAGCGTTGGTGGAAGGCGGTGAGGGTGGTTGTGGTGTGAGTGCTCGGCGCAATGCGTCCACGAGCTCTTGGAATGGGTCGTTGGTGCTCATACTGTCCAATAGTTGTTATGATCCGGTCTTCTGTTATAACAGAGACACGGAGGCAGGAGTAAAAGCAATGCTGGTAAGTTTATTTGTGAAACAGTAGAGCAGATGGTGAAACAGAGAGTTAATAGCAGTTCTTGAATGGATGATGGAATGTGATACTGTCCTTTGATGCTTTGCAGATGCAGACGGAGAGATGAGTAGAGGGATGACGGCGGAGACACTCACACACACAAGCAGGTAGGCACACGAGGGGACCAGAAGACGAAGGAGCTGAAGGAGACGACTGGAGCAGGTAAGTATGGCGTTTAGGAGTCCTTGAGGTAAGCATACAGATGCTGTAGTGCAAACGAGACCGGACAAATGCTGTGTGTGAGTGTGGGTGCTTTATAGTGCTGATGATTGCAGTGATGATGAGGTGCAGGTGACGGTGATCAGAACTCGGGTGATTGAGTGCGTGGGTAAGGTAGTGAGGTGGAACCTGCCGTGTCTGTGACACTATCACTATTATCAACTATTACAAACTAATTTCACAAGTTACTAATCCTATAACACTGAGTTTGTTAAACTTCCTTCATGGTACAGGCCCCAGGTATATGATGCATGCTGTTCATTTTTTAAGTTTTAGAGTCTTTTTGGATGTCCGCAGCTCAGTGACCTTTTGATTAATAGCGACCCTTAGTTGGCCCCTGGTGGTTCCAGGAGATCTCTGGATCACTGCATCTGTAAAAAAGATGAAGAAATATCTTTTAGTTTTACAACATCTAAGGACATCCAAATTATAATCCCCTAAAACACATTAAATGAACACGGGCATACTTCATTAGATAAACTAAATGTTACTGAAATTTAGGCATTTTTCAGAACTAGGTGAACCATCCCAATTCTATTTTATACCCCTTTGCCCTTCCCCTTGAAACAGAGTGGCAATGTGTAGGGGTGAAAATATTCCCCTAAGAAATGGGAAACCACTACTACACGTAATCATAGTTTCTTTTATTAGTGTCCTGTAACATTTAACCAGTATGAACAGCAATGAAGTGGGCATATTAACAGAAATCAGGCGCGAGCACGTTTAACAGATTACTCACTCACAACATTGTTTTACGTTGTATTTTGGATGGCGCTCGGTTTCAGTTAGAAAACATATGACCCTTTGAGTTTCCCAAGACTGGTAAAGCAGCTTTTCCATTGGGCCAAGCTGTTTGTTTAACCATTGCATTTCGTGCCGAGTCAGCCGGTATGGATATGGTTTCGTTTTCTACTGTGGCGCTGTGATAACGGAGCTCTTTGCAAAGTAATACAAATGAGTTAGTGGTTGCCTTGGTAACGCAAGAGTTTACAGCCGATACGAGATGTGTTCATATCATTCAAATAGCACGTTTAGCAAGCTACGGAGAAACTGCCAGCCAGGTAACACACAAGTAATCGATACTGTGTGGAAATATCAATACCATGAAACAGTAGTTTGTGTATGCAGGGAAATTTCTCATACCCCTTTGTTCAAAGTGTGGTCCCAAAAAATCTTCATTTGAAGGGCTATCTGGCCCTTTCCCTTACCTCTACCACTCCAGCCAAAAGAGAATCGAAGACACCCCTACCCCTTCTTGTGAACGTGCAAAATGAAGGGGTAGGGGTAGAAATGGGATTGGGCCTAAGTGTCATCACACTGATACACCAAGATGACACTGATAAATTCTCATGGTTTTACTGTCACATTTGGTTCAACAGTTTTAAAAAATGAGCCCAATTAAAAAAATAATATACATACTCATTATTGCATCAATTTTTGTTCTGTCCAAGGCCTCCTTTGTTTCACCAGGGCTTGCTTTTTTAGACTTGCCACCTAAGAAAGAGCAACATAACAGTTTAGAACAAAATCAGAACTCACTCCACTCCTATCTAACTACTCAACCATAAATTACATTTTTCAACTTAATTCTTGGACAGCCTGCTTCAGTAAAATGGTGATAATGTAAATAGTACAACTCAAATTATTTATAAATCATCATATTTTAATGTAAATGTGTGTACATATATCTGTAAATATGCCAGAATAACTATAATAGGACAGTTTTTTTTTTTTTTTTTAATTTTGACCTCTCACCCAAAGACTTTAGATATTAAGTTCAATCTACATAATTACCAAAAAATAATAATAATTGTACAGACACATGCACACACTATGACCAATTACATACCTCTGAGATTGCGCTTAAGCAAAAGTGTCAAAATACTCCAAGAAGAAGCATCCATGTCATAGCAGTGAGGCTGTTTGATCTGTCATCTTGTCCGTCCAAGAAATCATCATTATTTTATCTAAGTTTTTTATGTGTGATGTTGGAACAATGCTCCAACTTTCATTCCATTTCTTGTTTCCACTCGAAAGCGCAAACATTTTCATCCGTTGGTCTCGATCCTGAATGCACGTAATTTGGCAGTCTTCTGATTACGTTTGAATTTGGGCACGCGCAATGACGTAACTGCGCAGCATTCTAAATGCAAAGCCTGAAATGCAGACTGAAAAGGTGTGTTCGACATCGACTGCGGCTGGATGTAACCGATCGGCGAGATTAGCCGCGTGCAGGCGGGGAGGAGCTGAAAACGGAGACGTGAAGTCGGACACTTTCTGCTTCCCGTAGTGACGCTCGCGCTGCGTTTGCATCGGTTTGCATACTTTATCACAGCTGAAGTGAAATAAATGCAATATTTGACTAATACACTGATGTTTCAGAGACCGTTTCATTCAAAACTTTATGTACTGCTTACAGCGCCTGTTTTTACAAGAATAAAGTTCAACATAAGCATATGTTATTTAAATAACAATGTAGTGGGGTCTTTGTTTTTTATCCGTTTTATTTTGATAAACATGATACAATACAACATCGCGACTACATGAAAAAGAGCTTTAACTGTTATAAAAACACCGATTTTTGAGCATTAGTGGAGCTGAAGCATAGACTGTAAAAAAAATATGGACGTAGCGTCCGTGACGTCACCCATAGAGTTCTGAACAGCAGTTTTGACGCGTAAATGAGGCCGCGGCCATCTTAGCTGCGCGTCACCGCACGTCACTCCCGGATAACTGAAAATGGGCAAAGAGGCGGGGCGGTGGTTTGAGCTGATATGACTGGTTGCTGAAACCACGCCCGCCTAGCTCGACGCGACCATGTTAGCAGCAAAGGAGCTATCTATCTATCTTAGATACGATCTAAAATATTAATGAAGATAAGTTTTATCATCAGAACGTTCTAAAGGTTTACTGTCAATCTACGGTGTTTTTTAAGATATAGATCCTCCAACACCAGTAGTGTTGGTTGTGCAAATAACAACATGGAAAATCAAATGGGACTTCATACCTTTATAATGAAATAGAGATCGTGAGATGAATCCAATCCGTGGCACTTGGGTAAAATATGAGTGTCCATTGCAAAACAAAAAAACGTCACATTTCTTCTGAATGATCTGCTCTCTGTCATCGTTCTTCAAGAAAGGATGCAATCTGAGCAGCCTTTATGTTGTAAAACTGTATACGATCGTATCTAACAAACAAATGAGCCTATGTCCAAAGTATATTTTTTCCAAAATAGTGCAGCAGTTTTAGTTATAATATCCAAGCAGTGCTGTCGGATTTTGATATCCTCCCGCCATTGTCATTGTAGTAAATCTCACAACCAAAACTTTCAGCCAATGCCACGATCCAACAACGTGTGTTCTGTGTCTCTTCCCCATGCATGCACATCTACACAGACACACATCAGTCTCGAATATTATGCAGCAAGCCATATTTTATAATTGTATAAAATAATCGAGCACAAATACGGCTGAGATGCCAAATTCAGCGGCAGCTGAGGTAACATGACAGCTCACAGACAGCAGCGCAATCTACCTGTCACTCAAGTGACCACGCCCTTAATTATGCAGAACTTTAAGGCTTAATATAATTTAAATGGATAAGTTATAAAAAAATTCACCCCCCTCAGAGTTGTCATGAAGGGCAAAAATAGCAGTATAGACCAAAACCACAATTTGAACCAACTTGTAAACATGTTTTTTTCTGTTATAAACTTGGCCAATTTAACATGGGACTCTATGAGATTCTGCTCTCTTTTGGAGCCTGTCCCTAGCGGCCAGTCGATGAATCGCAGTTTAAGTTACTTCCGTATTGGCTTCACGAGAGAAAGGGGGAGGTTGCCGCTTGAGCTGAAGGCGTGACAATAAACACGAAACACACGTGATCGTTGGCATGCGGTGAATCCGGCCAATCATGAAACAGCTGTGTCGTCATCAGCGCTCGTGCAGCTCCTCTTGAGAAACTCTGCTGGCTAACTCAGGTGGCTGATCTCGAATCGCTCTCGCGGTACTTTAAAGCCATACGTCACAGTCACATGATGTCAGTGCTGTCTCAAGTCGGACAACATTTCTTACCGGCATGCACTGCTTCAAGTCAGCCACCGATCGGTCTTTGCGGCGCTGCATCAAGTCGAACAAGCCTAAAGTGTTTCTGGGCCATTCCACCGAATCGGTGCCATCTCTGTCCCCAGGACATTTTATGTATAAATATGCATGAAAATGAACTCTAAAATATATTTTATTATTAAGCAAAGTGTCCTAAACATTAATCTAACTGCAAATTTAAAATGTATAATTTAAAACATTATTAAAAACTACTGAGAATACTAAAAAATAGCATGTGTTACATGTCCCCGCTAACTAAATCTAAACTTTATCATGAAATATAATCATTAAAATCTGTCAGAAATCTTATTATTTTTGCATTGTTGTGTTACTCCATAAAATACACATTTTAGTCGTGTCCTCTGGTTTTCACTCAGTCTTGTTACCCTCACACATTTCCCCCTCTAAAAAACTTGGAACATTCCACAAGACACATTTTCAACAGGAAGTTGCATCATCTGGATCTTACGCAGGCCATAAGAAGACCAAAAGTAAGTTCTCTCATTTTAATTTCTGTATATTTGGTGAAATTGTAACTATGACTGAGAAGGTCAATCTCAACGTACTGTCCTGTTACCTAAATTATTTCTCTGATGTTATTTGTTTATTTTAAAAATATTAACTTTAGGTAAGTCAGTAGTATTTGCTTAGTGTACTCATGATATTAGCATGTACGCCATGTGTCCATATGTGATGTATTTTATCATTTTTGCTTAAAAACTCAATCCTGTTACTTTCAGTCCTGTTACTCATATGAAAAATAACAGGACTGAGTTAAGAGTAACAGGAGTGAGTAAAGTCCTCTGTTTTGTTATTTAATAATGTGAATATTAGCTGATATAATACTATTCACCTGTATCATGAGTTTTACAGTTGAAATTATTTAAATTGTAGATTTTTAGGATTAGTTTTACAATATGAATGCCATACATTGCAGGGAGCCAGTCCACCATGACGTGACTTCATCTTTTTGTCTTTCTCTTTCTTATCTTTGTAGAAGATGGAGAGAACGTCTCGGGTTACAGATGTAACCCCTGTTCCCTGAGTAAGGGAACGAGACGCTACGTCGAATGACGTGATGGGAACCCTCTGTGTTTTGTGTTCGTGAAGCACCTCTGTATCCAACCAATGAGAAAGACGTGACGTCAGAGGCGGGTGACGTCACGGATCAGGAAGCTATAAAGCATACCCAGAACAAAGCACGCTAGCTTCTGTAATATGTCTGAAGCAAGCGCTCCAGGTATGTAGGAGGTACGGCAACGTGACGTAGCGTCTCGTTCCCTTACTCAGGGAACAGGGGTTACATCTGTAACCCGAGACGTTCCCTTTCGTGGGAACTATCGACGCTACGTCGAATGACGTGATGGGAACGCTATCCCAACTACGCCGTGTCTCCGAGTGCCTGGCTGTTGTCTTGTAGAACTCTGGCACCCGGAGTAACATTTAGGTTGAGATTATAAAATCTAATGAAGGTGTGCTGGGATGACCATCCAGCCGCACCACATATGTCGTCCAGAGAGACTCCGGACAAAAGAGCTTTAGATGCAGCCATACCTCTCGTGGAATGAGCACGCACGACTAAGGGACATGGGAGTCCCACTGTTTCATACGCTAGTGAGATGGCCTCAACCACCCACTTGCTCATCCTCTGCTTGGATGCTGGGCCCCCTCTCTTAGGGGACCCATAACACACAAATAACTGATCCGTTTTTCTCCACAGGGCAGCTCTGTGGACGTAAGCATCCAGTGCCCTCACGGGGCAAAGCAGATTTTTCTTCTCCTGATCTGGATTTGTGAATGGAGGCGGGCAGAACGCCTCAAGTATGATGGGACCTGGGACCCTCGATGGTACCTTCGGAACATAGCCCGGTCTAGTGTGTAGAAAGGCCTTAATCATGCCCGGTGCAAATTCTAGACATGATGGAGCGACTGACAGCGCTTGTAGGTCGCCGATCCTCTTTAGTGAAGAAACGGCCAGTAGGAAGATGGTTTTCAATGTCAGGAATTTTTCTGACACTTCTTCTATTGGCTCAAAGGGAGCCTCGGCTAACCCCTGAAGCACAATAGTCAGATCCCAGGTCGGAGTTTTTGTGCGCACCGCAGGTCTCAACCTGAGTGCGCCACGGAGGAAGCGTATAACTAGGGGTCTCGACCCACCGAAGAACCCCCTAGAGGATTATGATAAGCCGAAATGGCTGCAATATAAACCTTCAGAGTTGAGGGGGATAAGCCTTCTGAAAACTTTTCTTGAAGGAACTGTAGCACATAGCTGATAGGAGACTGGACAGGGTCCAAATTACGTTGTTCACACCATGTAGCGAACAATTTCCATTTATATGAATACAGCTTCCTCGTGGAGGGAGCTCTGGAGTGAAGTATGGTCTCCACAACCTCGGTTGGGAGACCAGATTCTATGATCCTTGCCCCCTCAGAGGCCAGGCCCACAGTTTCCACATTTCCGGACGGGGATCGTACCGCCCGCTTGAGACAGGAGGTCCTGTCTGAGAGGAAGCTCTAGGGGAGAGCCGCTTAGTAGTGACATTATGTCTGAAAACCATATCCTGGTCGGCCAGTAAGGGGCCACCAATATTAGGTCGACCCTCTCCTGGCGGACCTTCTCCAGAACTCCCGGGAGCAATGAGACTGGGGGAAATGCGTACAGACGCAACCTCGGCCACGTCTGTAGCATAGCGTCCAGCCCTAGAGGTGCTGGGTGCTGTAGGGAATACCACAGAGGGCACTGAGCTGACTCCTCTGTGGCAAACAGATCGACTTGAGCTCGACCGAAAGTTTTCCATATCAACTCCACCACCTCGGTGTGGAGTTTCCATTCCCCTGGTCTCGCGCCCTGCCTCGACAGGGCGTCTGCTCCCACATTCAACCGCCCGGGGATGTAAGCTGCTCTCAGCGAGAGGAGCTTTCCCCGGGACCAGAGGAGGATGCGACTGGCCAACTTTGATAACCGGCGAGACCGCAAACCCCCCTGATGGTTGATGTACGAGACCACCGCAGTGTTGTCCGTACGGACCAACACATGGTGATCTCTCAGGTCTGGGAGGAAGTGTTTCAATGCAAGAAACACCGCCATCATCTCCAGCTGATTTATGTGCCAGGAGAGCTGATGGTCCTCCCAAAGACCCTGAGCCGAGCGACCACTCATGATCGCCCCCCAGCCCATGAGGGAAGCATCTGTCGTAAGCATTACACGACGACCAGAAGTCCCCAGCACGGGTCCCTGGGTTAGGAACCAAGGCTTCTTCCACATGACCAGAGCACGAAGGCATCGCCGCGTGACTTTGATTATGCGAAGAGGATTTCCCCTCGGGGAAAACCCCTTGGTCCTGAGCCACCACTGTAAGGGTCTCATGTGCAGGAGGCCAAAAGTAATGACGTTGGACGCAGCTGCCATCAGACCCAACAGTCTCTGAAACTGTTTTACAGTGAGTGACTGGCCTAATTTCACCCCTTTCACGGCCCCGAGAATGGAACTCACACGAGCAGGGGACAACTGCGCCTGCATCGTGGTGGAATCCCAGATTACACCTAAGTAGTTTGCAACCTGACTCGGGACCAGCACACTCTTTTTGGCATTGAGCCTCAGCCCAAGCCTTTTCATGTGTGACAGGACAACATCTCGATGTTGAACTGCTAGTTGTTCTGTTTGAGCTAATATCAACCAATCGTCGATATAGTTCAGTACGCGGATGCCCTGGAGTCTCAGCGGAACCAGTGCTGCATCCACGCACTTCGTGAACATGCGGGGTGAGAGGGATAGGCTGAAGGGAAGAACCTTGTATTGGTAAGCTTCGCCCCCGAAAGCAAACCTGAGGAACTTCCTGTGAGAAGGATGGATGGATACATGGAAATATGCGTCTTTCAGATCTATCGCTACAAACCAGTCCTCGGACCTGATCTGAGGGATGATCTGTCTGAGTGTAAGCATTTTGAACTTCAGCTTCTTTACGGATCGATTTAGCACACGTAAATCTATGATCGGACGCAACCCTCCATCCTTCTTCGGAACAATGAAGTAGCGGCTGTAAAAGCCCGACATTTTGCTGGGAGGGGAAACCCTTTCTATAGCCCCTTTTTGCAAAAGCGTCGAAACCTCCTGTTCCATCACCAGAGACTGCTCTGGGGTTAACACTGTGGGAAGCACCCCTTTGAACTCGGGTGGTCGAGAACCAAACTGAATTCTGTATCCCTGTTCTATCATGAGCAGCACCCACTTCGAAATGTTCGGGAGACTTTTCCATTCTTCCAAATATTCTACTAAGGGAACCAGTCTCTCGAGACTGGTCTCTGGTGTTTTTTGAGCACTTGGCTCGTCTATCTGACGCGGCGCACCGGCAGACAAACGAATTACGTGCTGACCGACCCTCCTCGGAGGATCGGCGGAGACCGCTGTGCCCTGACGCACACTGGGTGGCAGGGTTGACAGGACGGCCCCCTGAGGGCACCGGGGAGGACCCGATATCCGAATCCCCCCAGAGGGGGCTGCCCTCGAGAGATCCTGCATCATGGATGTCAGGACCTCTTCTTTGAAGCCTTCCGAGAGATAATGACGGTCCTCAGATCCGTCCTACCTCCGGAAGGCTTCGCCTGTGCCGCCCGACCCGGTCCCCAAGATTTTTGTGGGGGAGCACGGGAGGCGACACTGGCCTTCTGTTGCGCCCTGTGCGCTGAGGAGCTGGCTGTCGGCCGAGGCTGCTCCCGCCCAGCAGCCTCGGGGGGATGAGAGCGGCGGGGAATAATTTTTGAGAAAGCCGCTGTTTGTTTCCGTGTCTCCTGAAACCTGTCGACGACGGTTGACATCGCGTCGCCGAACAGGCCAGCAGGAGACAGCGGCGCGTCCATGAGCATGTTCTTGTCTCTTTCCTTAATATCAGAAAGGTTGAGCCAAAGATGCCTCTCCGTGGCCACCAGGGCTGCCATAGAGCGGCCGATGGACTTGGCCGTCTCCTTGGTGGCCCGGAGAGCTAAATCTGTCGCCTTTCTTAGCTCATGAATTGCCTCAAAGGACGCTTCCCCGCTCTCATCAATTTCCCCCAGCAGATCGGCTTGATATGCCTGTAAGATTGACATGGTATGAAGGCATGCAGCCGCCTGACCTGCTGCCGAATAAGCCTTGCCCACCAAGCTGGAAGTTGTCTTTAGGGGCTTGGTGGGCAACTTCGGGGTCTTGAGGGACGATGCTGACTCGGGCGAGAGATGGCTCGCAAGCGTCTCTTCGATCCGAGGCATCGCCCCATAGCCATGATGTTTTAGGCCAACAATATTACTATACAATGATGTCTGTGGACTGTATAGCCGATACTGAACCGGTCTCTTCCACGACCTCGACACCTCGGTGTGGAGGTCGGGAAAAAACGGCAGACCCCGACGCTGGGGTAGTGACCGTGCAGGGAGAATCCTCTCGTCTAGCTTGCTTTTTGGTTTACTATCAGGTCTCTCTGCGGGCCAGTCGATATTTAACTTTTCTACTGCCCTGGTCACCACCTCCAAAAGCTCCTCATATGCAGGGGATGAGGCTGGCGGTTCCTCATCGACGCTCTCCACATCAACCTCCTCGGAGGAAGATATGTTGAGCATCGGTGTCTCCCTTCGGGGGGGAAGAAACCGCTACGCGTGCTTCCGCCACCAAAGGAGAGACACTGGGTCTAGCAGGTAAGGGAAGCGATAGGGCAGCGCCCGTCTCTTCCCCCTCTGCTAGATCCATCTGTGAACCCCACGAGTGCAGCCTTCGCTGTGCCTCAGCAGCAGCGGGACCAGACCCGCGGGGAACACTCGCCCCGGCGCCCTCCTCAAAGAGTGCCCGGCGCGATCGCAGCACTCTGAGGGTGAGCCGCTCGCAGTGTACACAGTGTACACAGACGGCTCCCTCGAGAGCCGCCTGTGCATGCTTAGGCATCTAACGCACATCTCGTGTGTGTCTCCTTCCACAATGAAACGCGGGCAAGGAGGAGCACACTTCTTGAACTGTTGATGCTTTTCCGCCATTTTTATATATATATATGTGTCTTATTTGTGCTTGGGAACTCTTGTCCTCGGACGAAGAGACCACAGTTTGTATGATAGACAATACAACAATAAATAAGACAGACAGATACAGATAGCGCTTGCTGAAGACAACAGAAGCTAGCGTGCTTTGTTCCGGGTATGCTTTATAGCTTCCTGATCCGTGACGTCACCCGCCTCTGACGTCACGTCTTTCTCATTGGTTGGATACAGAGGTGCTTCACGAACACAAAACACAGAGGGTTCCCATCACGTCATTCGACGTAGCGTCGATAGTTCCCACGAAAGGGAACCTATACTTTGCAGGTGCAAGAAACACACACCCATGGCATGCTGCAAGGGAAGGAGTGAAACACACCAGCAACCCTATCTTTTTCCCCCTTTTTTGTATTTCCTTCCCTCCCTCTCCCCCCTCTCTCTTTTCCTTGCTCTCCTTCTTTCTATTTCCACCTCCTTCACTGTAATGTACTACTAGCA